>NW_017804875.1:101003-104435 GCF_001891065.2 Hippocampus comes
GTAGGGAGATGGGCCGGTAGCTTTTGGGGCAGTTGGGGTCTTTCCCAGGTTTTTGAAGAGCAATGGTGATGGCTTTCCTCCAGATTGTTGGTATGTGCTGGGTTTGGAGGCAGGTGTTGTACATGTCCATGAGCCATTGTTTGGCAGCTGGGCCAAGGTGAGTGATCATCTCTGTCAGTATGTCGTCGGGACCTGCAGCTTTGCCCAGCTTCATGGTGCTTAGTCCATCTTCAAACTCCTCAAAGGTGAAGGGCTTGGTTAGAATGGACATGTTCTGCTGACTGCCCGGGATGGTGGTGAGAAGATGTTGTCCTTTAGCCCTGCGCCTTTCTGCTCTTCTCCCGTTGGCCACCAGTTGGCTCCCAACCTGGTTTGGTGTTACGTCGGATATAACGGGTGGTGTGATCTTATCACCGTTTAGTTTCCGGATAGTAGCCCAGGCTTTTTTGCTGTTTCGAGTCATGTTGATGTTCTCTACAAGTGTTTGCCAGGCTTCCCGCCTCTCCTTCCCTAGGGATTCCATGAGTGTGTCACTCAGTTCACTGGCGGCGTCGGAAAAGGGGTCTTTTTCGAACTCCAGTTCATAGCGCGCCAGCAGCTGTGATGACTCCTCTGTAAGGCCTGCGATGTATTCTTTTCGGCATCCGCGTGGGATATGTGCGCAAGCAGTCTTCTTTACAGCCTGAACAAACATGGTGTAGTTGTCAGGTGTGGGTTCAATGTCTGTTAAAGCGTTTTCCATTCCTTCGCTATATTCATCCCATTTGGCCTTCATGAGGTTGAAGCGGCGTCGAAAGGGTACTTCCGTCTTCGTGATGGCAGGCTTGATCGTGACTGAGATTGGTCGATGTTGTGACTTGGGAAGCGGTTTAAGCACCGTTTTCTCAGTCAGATGTGCTAGTCTCTGGCTGACGAAGCACAGGTCAGGGTTGTAGCCTCTTCTCCAGCGGCAGCTGTTGAAGGACTTGGGGAGTTTAGAGTTGTGAATAAGCTCCAGCTGCAAGCCTGTGTTTTCCATCCAACTTTCAACTAGTTCACCATCACTGTTGGTTGAGTCGTATCCCCACATTGTGTGGTGGGAATTAAAGTCCCCAATTACAACGGCATGCTTCTTCCTGCATTTAGGTGGTAGTTCAGGCCATGCAAAGGGGCTGGCAGGTGGTTTATAGAGCGAGGTAATGGAGATCTCTGGCAGGCATATCGTAACAGTCTCTATGTTGGTATCTGAGCTGTTGGTATGGAAGTCCCTGACGTCCAGCAGGGGCTTCACAAAAATTGCTGATCCGTACTTGGGATGACGGATCTCAGCTACCAGTTTCATTCCTGGTAGTATTGGCCGGTTGCTCGTCTGACCCAGGTGGGTTTCCTGCATGCAGACGATGTCGCTTCCATTGCAGCTAGCCGCTAGCACATCAGCCTATCAGTTAAAATTTTGAACACATTGGACCAGTTTATAGTTGACCGACTAAATAATAGCCGCACAGACTAAAAAATAAGAATAAAAAAAAGGATTGTGGCGGTGCATTCAAGCCGTTGTCAGAGCAACGTGATGCATCTTTGTGGGAATTGTCAGCCTCGTTAGAGCTCAACTTTCTGCAGAAGCAGAACCGGAGCGAAATGCTTGCTTCCGTTTTTGTTATGGTCATTAACCCGCCACACGCGGATTCCTCATTTTAATGTCAACAGATCGGGCCAAGGTGGGGCGCGGCATTCCAGCGCAGCGAGACGTTTGACGGCTTATTTTGGCCGGCGCGCGTTCGGTGGCGTGCCACCCTCCGGTAAGCCAGAGCACACTCAATGTCTGCTGGAAGAATGTTTTGATTTGTTGCTAGTTTTTCTTTGCATCGTACCTTTTCAATGAAGAAGGCAAATGTGCTAACGTTGGTAGCTAATTTACTTTCGTGCTGACTTGGTGTGGTTGTGCTTAGTCGATAACAGAGAGATGAAGAAGTCACGCGTCCACCGATAAGAATAAACCAACATGATGCTCTTGACGATGTTCCTATGATCGCATGTTGCTTTAAATCTTGCCTACCGGATACAAATGACACACAACTTGCCCCACGGACCGAGCAGCATTTTAAATGTAAGTCGCCATGTCCTGCCACGCAATTGGAAATGCATTGGGCAAAACAAGCGTTGTCAAAGACAACGGCATGTATCATAGATGACATGAACAAATGTGTCATGTTTTATTGGAGACACGTGAAAGAATGAGGTTGTCCAAGTCTTTAAGGACATACGGAGCCCTCCTGCGACCACGGTCGCCTCATTTTCTGTTTCCTGAACAAATGTGTGACATATTTCACAGGGATTTTAATGACGCTTCCTTCTGAGAGAGAGAGCGACATTTATATATTGCTGGCATAGTGAGAGGAGGAGTGAACGTCTTCAATGTTTGACCAAAGCGCTTTCCTCACTGTAGCTTTATAATGTGCAATGTGGGGGTTGTTTTCCCCAATATAAGGAAAATAGCATTCCACTAAGTGGTACTTCAGAAAAACACAGCATCATAATCTAATTAAATGGGGTGTAAAGAATGAAACAGTTTTTGCATCATGAATTAATGCTTCAGTTCAATCCAGATGTGCTGCTCCTTCTGCTGTTCCTGCCTTGCCCAACAGGGGGAAGCATAATACAGTCCTAAGGAGACTGTTAACTGTCTGTGACTCCTTCAGCGGCAATAAACATTGGTCATCTCTCACAGAGAATAAACTACTTTGAAACATTGTGGTATTTATTGTCTGTCCACATGTAATTTTTTGACCATTTGTGTTGAAGTATCTTTGCTTGAAGGGATATCAGCCACAATTCTTATTGCTAAGCGTTAGCCTGCCAATAGCGATTTCTAATCAGCGCTAGCCTGAAGCTGGTGGGCGTTTTTCTTCAGGCAAAGTTGTTTTAAATGCACAATATGTCATTCTCTTTGTTTGATGTTTAGTTTGACGCTAATCTTCAGTCAACAGAAGACAGAGCCTCTTTTGCGCAGTCCATGCAAAAAAAAAAAAAAAAAAAAACAGCCACAATTCTTATTGCTAAGCGTTAGCCTGCCAATAGCGATTTCTAATCAGCGCTAGCCTGAAGCTGGTGGGCGTTTTTCTTCAGGCAAAGTTGTTTTAAATGCACAATATGTCATTCTCTTTGTTTGATGTTTAGTTTGACGCTAATCTTCAGTCAACAGAAGACAGAGCCTCTTTTGCGCAGTCCATGCAAAAAAAAAAAAAAAAAAAAATCCACAACTGTAATTCACGTTCAGTTCATCTTCACCAACTACTAATGTCCGAATCGTTTTAAATGGCAACATTTTCTTGCTGGCCCCAAAAGATAACATGCAACTGTCAATCAGCATAACCCTCGTGGGCCAGGAAGCGGGTCTTGCTCGCCGCATTTGCGTCAGAGGTAATGTGTGGCAGGCGGCACCCCCCCGCGCCG
>NW_017804875.1:105809-112724 GCF_001891065.2 Hippocampus comes
TATATATATATATATAGAGAGAGAGAGAGAGAGAGACACACACACACACACACACACACACACACATATGTGTGTGCATTGCCACTTTTACAGAGAAATCCATCAATGGCCTTTGTCAGGGGAAACAATCACATGTTATGGTACAGAGTTGATTGTTCTTCAGTCCAATTTCATGCATATCTTGGAGGAAATGAACATATTACACGCACATCTCTCAAATACTGGAGTGCTGACGTTTCCCGGGCTCGTATAAAATTGCGAGGAGCAATTTCAACGAAGCAATTTCAAGTTAATTTCCTCTGAATAAGAGCGGGAAACAAAATCCTCTTGTACGTATTTCTACCTATGGAGAAGCTGTGTCCCATACATAAGAGACAGATTGACACCTTGTCTTCACATCTTTTTTTTTTTTTGTTTGCTGCAGTGTTTCCTGTAAATGTTTTTTGTGAAATGTGTCTCATCAACATCACAGGAGCCTTAACAAGCTGGTAAATTCCTCATAGCTGCATTTGATCTGCTCTCATGCACGTTCAGTTCATCTTCACCAACTACTAATGTCCGAATCGTTTTAAATGGCAACATTTTCTTGCTGGCCCCAAAAGATAACATGCAACTGTCAATCAGCATAACCCTCGTGGGCCAGGAAGCGGGTCTTGCTCGCCGCATTTGCGTCAGAGGAAATGTGTGGCAGGCGCTCCTCTGAACGGCAGCGGCGAGGTCAGCCTAATAAGGCACTCCTGCAATGTGTGGCACTCACTTGCACCACAGGTCTTGACATACAGGACGCCTGTCATGAGTACACGCTGACACGGAGCCACGTGCCGCCTGACCTGAATGCCGGCGTGAATTGCACACACTGCAGGTCTTCTTTTCAGCTCTTCTGCTACACTGCTTTTGACTGGTATGATGCTTCGGGGCCCGGGGACCTTTTTCCAAGGACCCCCCTCCCACCCCCTTATAATCCTAGTCCCAAATAAACATGACTGCCATGATCACCCCTATTAGTTCATGGTTCACATGTTCTTTGTTTCAACGTAAGCCTAACCTAGGAGGCTAAACTGTATCTGATATGGATTAATCTATTGGTTGTGTTTCTTAAAAAAAATATAATAAAATATATGGGAAGAAGACATTGGAGAAAAAAAAAAAACCCCTCCCACCCCCTTATAATCCTAGTCCCAAATAAACATGACTGCCATGATCACCCCTATTAGTTCATGGTTCACATGTTCTTTGTTTCAACGTAAGCCTAACCTAGGAGGCTAAACTGTATCTGATATGGATTAATCTATTGGTTGTGTTTCTTAAAAAAAATATAATAAAATATATGGGAAGAAGACATTGGAGAAAAAAAAAAAAACGCAAATAATTTTTGGGGTTTCTTTCAAAAAAATCTTTCAGCCCAAATAGTCATCCATTGTAGCTCACCGATGTGCATTGCTTCAACTAATAACATGGCCGTGAGCATAGAGGAGCTAGTTTACAAAAACACAATCGGTGATGCCGCCTTGCATTTCGCGACTTTTCCGCAATCGCCGATGCCGACACCCCAAACTTATCACGAGCCAATCACAGCTGAACAAAGTCAATTTATCTTCATGCTAACCAAAAATGCAAAAGGCCACATAATTAACTGCAAATGATGTTTGGATGTTCCGGGCCCCACAAGTTCCGTCCTGCAAAGCCCCGTCGAAGAAGCACTGGACCACAACGCCGAGTTTGGATGGCGCCGCTGTTATTTGAAGCAAGCAGGCCACCTCTGACCCTCCTTGACCCTGTCATCTTAGCGGGCTTATTATCAACCTCTTAACGGCGCCGCTGCTGGCTACGCATTCTTCCCAGCCGGGTTGGCGCGAGACCGCCCCCGTGAGTCAAAAGCCATTTTGTAAAAACCAGCAACGCGAAAAGATCGGCACGCATGTTGTCTCTCTTGACGGTTATTCGTGGAAGAGGAAGTCGATGTTTGGGTCTGAGATTGAGCACAGTTCTCAGGACTGCTTGCAGGCAGATGAGAATCCGAGGATGGGGGGGGGGCTTGTTCATCAGGGAGAGGTTTGGCAGCCCATTTGCCGTATGGATCATTATATTTTTGAAACACTGTTGTCTTGGAAAAATTTGCTGTCATTCTACCTATCACTGCAACAGTAACTTCTGTCTTTGCTCTAAGTCATTACTGATCAAATGTTCTGAGGGATGCTTTTTCACCTTGTGGTGATGACTATAATCATATACAATTGGTCAAATTATATTTCCCCATTGGATGAAATGAAAATGCCGTCAATCTGTTCCCGGTCTCAATGAAACCCCAACAACAAAAACAACAACAACAACAACAAACATGTAGCATGTTTTTGGTTAAAGTGTCATTCTCTTTGTTCACTCTCTATTGTTACTATTTTACTTTTCTGTGATTTATTGTTATAGCAGATCGATGTTATACTGGATATCCTCACTTTACGACTGGACCAAAACAGAAAGTCGTCTGCTGGGCGGCCTAAGAAAACATGATCACGTGGCACATTACAGAGAAATCCATCAATGGCCTTTGTCAGGGGAAACAATCACATGTTATGGTACAGAGTTGATTGTTCTTCAGTCCAATTTCATGCATATCTTGGAGGAAATGAACATATTACATGCACATCTCTCAAATACTGGAGTGCTGACGTTTCCCGGGCTCGTATAAAATTGCGAGGAGCAATTTCAACGAAGCAATTTCAAGTTAATTTCCTCTGAATAAGAGCGGGAAACAAAATCCTCTTGTACGTATTTCTACCTATGGAGAAGCTGTGTCCCATACATAAGAGACAGATTGACACCTTGTCTTCACATCTTTTTTTTTTTTTGTTTGCTGCAGTGTTTCCTGTAAATGTTTTTTGTGAAATGTGTCTCATCAACATCACAGGAGCCTTAACAAGCTGGTAAATTCCTCATAGCTGCATTTGATCTGCTCTCATGTTTAACTCACTACTGCCATCTAGGGATACAAACACGTTACACTCCTGCATTAAAGTCTGCAAAGAAGTGTGTGTGTGTGTGTGTGCGTGTGTGTGTGTGTGTGTGTGTGTGTGTGTGTGTGCGCGTGCGTGCGTGTGTGATTATGACAGATAAAATTACAAAGGAAAAAAGGGAAAAAGTAAACCCATACCCTGGTCCTCGTTAACAATTGGACAAATCAAACGTTTATAGATTGGCAGAATGTGCGGTGGATGAAGAGCTGAAGCCTAAACGCTTCATATTTGCAACGTTTAATTGCAGTTTCCTGTTTGCAATATTTATTTATTTTATTACAGCTCATCAGTGCTTGGGCTGTTTTTTTTTTTTTTTTTTTTTTTTTAAAGGCACTCAAACTAATGACTGAGCTCATCTCAGTTCTGTCCCTCCCAAGCTTCATCCAAGGATTTCTAATTAATAATCTTAACATTCGACCTCACAATTATGGAATCCGTCGTTGGACCCGACTTGCTGTCACTCGTCTTGAATAGTCTCCATACAGAAAGCGTTTGGATATATCTGCAATTCCAAATGACACTTGTGGATAGGAAAAATGCAGTGGTGGTTAGCTGGCAAGTTGTTCAAAAAAATCTTTCAGCCCAAATAGTCATCCATTGTAGCTCACCGATGTGCATTGCTTCAACTAATAACATGGCCGTGAGCATAGAGGAGCTAGTTTACAAAAACACAATCGGTGATGCCGCCTTGCATTTCGCGACTTTTCCGCAATCGCCGATGCCGACACCCCAAACTTATCACGAGCCAATCACAGCTGAACAAAGTCAATTTATCTTCATGCTAACCAAAAATGCAAAAGGCCACATAATTAACTGCAAATGATGTTTGGATGTTCCGGGCCCCACAAGTTCCGTCCTGCAAAGCCCCGTCGAAGAAGCACTGGACCACAACGCCGAGTTTGGATGGCGCCGCTGTTATTTGAAGCAAGCAGGCCACCTCTGACCCTCCTTGACCCTGTCATCTTAGCGGGCTTATTATCAACCTCTTAACGGCGCCGCTGCTGGCTACGCATTCTTCCCAGCCGGGTTGGCGCGAGACCGCCCCCGTGAGTCAAAAGCCATTTTGTAAAAACCAGCAACGCGAAAAGATCGGCACGCATGTTGTCTCTCTTGACGGTTATTCGTGGAAGAGGAAGTCGATGTTTGGGTCTGAGATTGAGCACAGTTCTCAGGACTGCTTGCAGGCAGATGAGAATCCGAGGATGGGGGGGGGGCATGTTCAGGACTTCTGCTGTGCGGCTGACCCACATCTCCAACTGGTCGCAGTCCCCAGACCCGTCAAGCACACATTACGACCACCTCGGTCAAGCCAGCGCCTGAAGCCGTAATGAGTTGCAGTCTAGACTTTCTTTGACAAGCTGGTTCCTGCTAATGGAAAAAAAAAACTACCACCCACAATGAATTCCCTTGCCGCCCGAACATTAGTATGGGCGCCATCTCCTCAGCGGTCCACTCATCCCCTCCCACCTAGGTAACAGGAGGCCCATTTCCTCGCCACTTTAATTAGAACTCATCATCAGACTCTGTTGGGTAAATAGCGAGTTGATTCGTTAAGATCATTTTACTCGTGCTGGAAATGCTTGAAATGTGCAACGCCCCGCTTAGCGGCAGTTTCTGGTGTGCGCAATATGTGCAGCCGCTCTGTGAAATCGTGCGATGAAATCACTGGACGGAAAGCGAATCTGGTGGCGATGAAAATCACGAGTGGACACTTGCTGTCCGCCGGGTTAGGCTCAGGCGCCGTCCTGTGCGAGCAAGTTAAAATTTTCTTCTTCTTCCTCGTGTCCGGCCATCTTCTATATCACGTCCTTCCAGTGGGTGGCGCAGGCGAGTGCAGCAGCATTTGGCTCGGCCAGGTCATGTCCAGTACATTTTGGAGCAGTTCTACATCTCATGATGTGTTCCATTGTTTGTGGTTCACCACACACACAAGCATCGGAAGTTGCTAATTTCCATTTTTTCATGGATGCCTTGCATCGTCCTTCGCCGACCCGCAGACGGTTCGGTGTCTTCCAGACAGCCCAAGGTTGGTCATGACCAGTAGCGAGACATTCATCTGGGGTGATGCCTCTCTCTGTCCATTGTGTTGTCTGGCTTCCCAGGCTATTCCACTGCTTGTGCCACTCAGTGATCCTGGCAGCAGATGGTGTGGTCTCCAGTAATGCAGTGGTATCTAAGAAGCTGCTCCTGGACTTGAGCCGTTTCTGGGGGGCATAGTGTTCATGAAGTAGGTGCCGGTTGTCGTTGGCCTGCTTTGTGCGCTCTGCTTTAGCGATGACTGCTCTACGGATGTCAGGGGGAGAGATGCCAGAGAGGGCATAGAGGCAGGGGGTGGGGGTTGTTTTGATGCACCCAGTCACTATCCTGCAGGTCTCATTGAGGATTGGATCTATTTTGTGCGCGTGACTTGAATTGTACCATGCTGGGCAGGCATATTCGGCGGTGGAATAGCACAGGGCTAGTGCTGTCGTGCGCAATGTGCTTGGGTGAGCTCCCCACTTTGAATTGGTCAGTTGTCGCAGAAGGCTGTTCCTGGTTGACACCTTAGCTCTTGTGTTCTTGATGTGCTCCTTGTAGCTGAGGGTACGGTCTAGGGTTACGCCCAGGTAGACTGGGTGTTGGTGGTTTTCGAGCCCTATTCCGTCCC
The DNA here is from genome assembly GCF_001891065.2 of Hippocampus comes. Lineage (NCBI taxonomy): Eukaryota > Metazoa > Chordata > Actinopteri > Syngnathiformes > Syngnathidae > Hippocampus > Hippocampus comes. Next base: position 111,468 of record NW_017804875.1, read on the forward strand.
AAGTTACATTGAGCTCCCGTTTAGCCTCCCTGTTTTTGAGATGGAAGCTGCAGATTTGGGTCTTCCCAGGGTTTGGACGCAGGTGGTTTTCCAGATAGTATGCAGACATATCTGAGAGTCCTCGTTCCAGGGTTGACTCAACTTCTGGGAAGGTATGCTGTTGCGTTGTAATGGCTAGGTCGTCTGCATAGATGAACCTGCTGCATCCTTCTGGTAGGGGTTGGTCGTTGGTATAAACATTGAAGAGGAGGGGTGCCAGGACACTGCCCTGCGGCAGCCCGTTGTTTTGGTGGAACCATCTGCTTTTTTTATTGTTGAGTGTGACATGGAACATCCGGTTGCTCAGAAGACATCTTATTATATTGCACAGTTTGGCAGCTGCTGTCAGGTCGAAAAGTTTTTTGATCAGCAGCCTGTGTTGGACGGTATCATAAGCTGCCGACAGGTCTACGAAGGCAGCGCCTGTTATCAGCTTCTTCTGGTAGCCGTCCTCGATGTATTGGGTGAGGTTTAGCAGTTGGCCTGAGCATGACTTCCCGGCTCTGAATCCGGCTTGTTCTTTTATCAGCTCAGTGTCTATCTGGGAGGATAGTCGGGCAAGGAGTAGTCTCTCGAACAGCTTGTAGGTGATACAGAGTAGGGAGATGGGCCGGTAGCTTTTGGGGCAGTTGGGGTCTTTCCCAGGTTTTTGAAGAGCAATGGTGATGGCTTTCCTCCAGATTGTTGGTATGTGCTGGGTTTGGAGGCAGGTGTTGTACATGTCCATGAGCCATTGTTTGGCAGCTGGGCCAAGGTGAGTGATCATCTCTGTCAGTATGTCGTCGGGACCTGCAGCTTTGCCCAGCTTCATGGTGCTTAGTCCATCTTCAAACTCCTCAAAGGTGAAGGGCTTGGTTAGAATGGACATGTTCTGCTGACTGCCCGGGATGGTGGTGAGAAGATGTTGTCCTTTAGCCCTGCGCCTTTCTGCTCTTCTCCCGTTGGCCACCAGTTGGCTCCCAACCTGGTTTGGTGTTACGTCGGATATAACGGGTGGTGTGATCTTATCACCGTTTAGTTTCCGGATAGTAGCCCAGGCTTTTTTGCTGTTTCGAGTCATGTTGATGTTCTCTACAAGTGTTTGCCAGGCTTCCCGCCTCTCCTTCCCTAGGGATTCCATGAGTGTGTCACTCAGTTCACTGGCGGCGTCGGAAAAGGGGTCTTTTTCGAACTCCAGTTCATAGCGCGCCAGCAGCTGTGATGACTCCTCTGTAAGGC
>NW_017804875.1:115432-117064 GCF_001891065.2 Hippocampus comes
TTTTTTTTTTTTTTTTTTTTTTTTAAAGGCACTCAAACTAATGACTGAGCTCATCTCAGTTCTGTCCCTCCCAAGCTTCATCCAAGGATTTCTAATTAATAATCTTAACATTCGACCTCACAATTATGGAATCCGTCGTTGGACCCAACTTGCTGTCACTCGTCTTGAATAGTCTCCATACAGAAAGCGTTTGGATATATCTGCAATTCCAAATGACACTTGTGGATAGGAAAAATGCAGTGGTGGTTAGCTGGCAAGTTGTTTTTTTTTTTTTTTTGATGAGCCAAAACGGCACCGCAGATATTTGCAGTCAAGCTGTACAATTTTTAAAGGGCTTGCCATAAGTGTTGATTACCCACGTTAGGATTTGCGACTGCAAATATTGAACAAGTTTACGACTGTCAGCGCAAGAGTGAGTCTGGGAGGACAAGAGATTGAAGATGCTCAAATTTGGCCCGATTAGCAGCATATGTGTGCGAAAAATATCCCTCAATAGCCAAAGAGGAAAACGAGAGTCTTGCGATGCCCGCATGAAGTCCTCGGAAGGTGTTTCTCCATGGACACAACTGGTGGTGATGCCGAGAGAGAAAATCTGCCCGCGCCACATCAATGAGGGAGAGGCTCCTTCCTGTCTTTGACTGTGATTTAAGAGGTGTGCGTCGGTAGAGTGGAAAGGAGTGAGCGAGGCTGGTGTGTCAGCGGACCTTTCTGAAAGCCTTTCAACTCACCCGCTACCACACGAAGTCCATTAATGGCTTTCGATTAGATGCACAGTAATTACTAGAGGCATTAATAATAGTTTTTACTCTGCGGAGTGGACAGGGAGAGGTTTGGCAGCCCATTTGCCGTATGGATCATTATATTTTTGAAACACTGTTGTCTTGGAAAAATTTGCTGTCATTCTACCTATCACTGCAACAGTAACTTCTGTCTTTGCTCTAAGTCATTACTGATCAAATGTTCTGAGGGATGCTTTTTCACCTTGTGGTGATGACTATAATCATATACAATTGGTCAAATTATATTTCCCCATTGGATGAAATGAAAATGCCGTCAATCTGTTCCCGGTCTCAATGAAACCCCAACAACAAAAACAACAACAACAACAACAAACATGTAGCATGTTTTTGGTTAAAGTGTCATTCTCTTTGTTCACTCTCTATTGTTACTATTTTACTTTTCTGTGATTTATTGTTATAGCAGATCGATGTTATACTGGATATCCTCACTTTACGACTGGACCAAAACAGAAAGTCGTCTGCTGGGCGGCCTAAGAAAACATGATCACGTGGCACAAGATGCCATGCTCGGTTAATTTGTAATATTTTATATTTATGGCATAAAAATGTTTTTCATGAATACTTACTATAATTAATGACTTGTACTGAACACATAATGATGGAATTCATTCCCGAACAGAGACGAGTGATTTATAATGAAACAAGCTTGCTCACCACTGACATGCTCATTTGTCACTTCATGATTCAAACTCAAATAATCAACACATGGCTTTGTGATACTGTACGTTATATATACAGGTATATATATATATATATATATATATATAGAGAGAGAGAGAGAGAGAGAGAGAGAGAGAGACAGAGAGAGAGAGAGAGAGAGAGAGAGAGGAGA
>NW_017804875.1:118776-143792 GCF_001891065.2 Hippocampus comes
AAGGCAGGGGTGGTTAGCTGGCAAGTTTTTTTTTTTTTTTTTTTTTGATGAGCCAAAACGGCACCGCAGATATTTGCAGTCAAGCTGTACAATTTTTAAAGGGCTTGCCATAAGTGTTGATGACCCACGTTAGGATTTGCGACTGCAAATATTGAACAAGTTTACGACTGTCAGCGCAAGAGTGAGTCTGGGAGGACAAGAGATTGAAGATGCTCAAATTTGGCCCGATTAGCAGCATATGTGTGCGAAAAATATCCCTCAATAGCCGAAGAGGAAAACGAGAGTCTTGCGATGCCCGCATGAAGTCCTCGGAAGGTGTTTCTCCATGGACACAACTGGTGGTGATGCCGAGAGAGAAAATCTGCCCGCGCCACATCAATGAGGGAGAGGCTCCTTCCTGTCTTTGACTGTGATTTAAGAGGTGTGCGTCGGTAGAGTGGAAAGGAGTGAGCGAGGCTGGGGTGTCAGCGGACCTTTCTGAAAGCCTTTCAACTCACCCGCTACCACACGAAGTCCATTAATGGCTTTCGATTAGATGCACAGTAATTACTAGAGGCATTAATAATAGTTTTTACTCTGCGGAGTGGAAAAAAATAAAAAATAAACGCATGACGCAGGCAGTCACAGTGTGTTGAGCAGTAGTCCGAAAGCCTATCATAGAGTAGGTGTATTTTGATTGATTTTTCTTTTGTTTTCTTCATGGTCGTCAATTATACGTGAATTATTCCAATTAGTACTGACAGGCATATATTCTTTATCCTGTGCAAAGAGCGATGAACTTTACTGCAGCTTACTGTGCAATTCTGGCTGCTTCCTTCATGTGCATTTGTATTATCAAGTATGTATTATAAAGCCCCTAAGTAGCCAATCGTGTGCAAAACCTGAAGGAGTAGCACAATGTCCACGAAACTGAGTAGTACAAAATTCATGAAAACTTTATTTTTGGGGGAAAATGGAATGGATTAATGGTATTTTGAATTCATGACAAATTGGAAAAGATGATTTGTGATCTGAGCCTGGTTACAAACCAATTCAATCCATATCTCAAGGCACCGCTGTAGACCAAACTGTATTTCCGCTGGTGCACAACTCCACACACGGATCATTTCCACAGACTGAAACGACGGGCCTCTCCAATGGGGCGACCTTCTCGTCATGCAGAAGTGCAGAGCACATTCATAACCATTAGATCCCGACGCATCCTGACGACACATCAGGAGATTTAAATAATCAATGAAGATCTGCGGCACTCGTGCGTAAACGTCCACAGCCCGCTGCACGATCATTGCGCAGCCACCCGCGGCGGCACAACAACTGTGTAAATAATGAGACCTTTAAGAAGCAGGGAATAAAAACAGACTGTGCCATTTACTCCAGCCCGCGATTTTTGTTGGTCGACGGAGCAACCGATCCGCGTTGAATCATAACAGGAATATGTAAACAGCAGCCATTGACTCGGAAGCCGATTTTTAATCAGCCCCGGGCAAACGTGATGAAAAATATTGAACCAATTCAGCTTTCATCACATTAACCTTGTGCTTGTGAACTTGTTTTGGTTTTGACGGGAGGACTTGTGAGTCCAGACTGGAGATGCGTGTGACTCCAGTCACTTCACACCAAGCAGCCGGAGGGACTTTTGCAGATGGTGAACAATGGTTCCAAAAAAAAAAAAAATGGACTTCTAGCTGTTGAATGGCACTCCAGGTAAAAACTTGATGGGACCTGAGCATTAAATGTAAAATTTCAAGCAATGTGGCAAGTTATCCGAAGACATTTATTCATGTGGAAATTGTCAGTCAGGGGAGCAGGTATTTGTGGAAAAAAAAAAATCAGCAAACTACCAAAACATCAACAACCACAGAGATGTTGGCGGCACAAGGCCACAAAATGTTCCTTTTCAACTCACAACAACTGAACATCCACCGTAAAGATAAAAGCAGATCGCTTAAGTGACCCCTCCCCCCCAAAATGGTTATGAATTTTTAAAAAAAATACAATAATAATAAGAATCTTTCACATGGAGCTGATGACCCCCAAAATGGTTATGAATTTTAAAAAAACACAATAATAATAAGAATCTTTCACATGGAGCTGATGTTAAAGACCTCGAATGCAGCAAAAATTGGTCATGAAAAGTTTTGTTAAGAATACACACAAACACACACACACACACACTCACAAAAAAAAAAAAAACACTCAACACGGCTCGATGGAATCCAGAGACATTTGCGGATAGATGAAAGAGCACGGGGGTTAAGAGATAATCAGAATTGTACTAATTACAGTCAAATTGTATTCTCCTCCAAATCAACCATCTGCTTGCACAATAACAGACCAGCACGGAAGCGCAATCGCCGACAAACCGGCTCGATGGGAGACGTCCTCGAGTGGAGACAAAAGGCATAAAATAAATGAGCACGCCGGGTGGGTGGGCGCTTGGCTTTGGCCGACGTGTAATTCAAAATAAATGAGCACGCCGGGTGAAGAGGCGGTGGGTGGGCGCTTGGCTTTGGCCGACGTGTAATTACAATCATTTTACTTCTAATTAAAATATGCTCTCTTTATTACTCCCTGGATCCAAACGTGCACGATGGTGAAATAGCAGATGTGCAACGCACCGCGTCTCGGATTTCGCATTCTAACACGCCAGCGCCGAATGCACCTCCGTGACAAATCGGTCACATTCCCACGCGGTGACCGTACACGGTCCCGCCATCTTGCCGGTTTTGACCCGGTCGTCTTTCTATTTACCGAGCCTCATTGATATGCGCCGAGGTTTGCATTGATAATTACCTGCTGAACTCCAGATCGGTTCTGCAATTCGACATCTAATTCCATGGTGTCTGTCTGGCAGCGTGGGCGAAGACTTAGTACTTAGGTACGATATGAAGAAAAGGAAAAAAAAAAAACTACAAAAGACAGGGAAACCGAAATGTTGAGTAGCAAGGGAAATGAACCTCTCTTTCATCTGCAGAGTCTTTCTTTTTATTTTACACGTCATCTCTGGAGATCTCGTTTATTTATAAAAAGAAGTAACCCGTGCCTGACCTCTCGCAAACGGTGTCGTGTGCGTATCCGGTATAACTACATGATACTCGTCTCAAAACGCATTCAAACAATGCGGTCAATTTTCTTTATTACTCTTTGTTATGGTTCATGACGACAAAACCCCCCCACTCCCTTTATAAAAAGAAGTAACCCGTGCCCGACCTCTCGCAAACGGTGTCGTGTGCGTATCCGGTATAACTACATGATACTCGTCTCAAAACGCATTCAAACAATGCGGTCAATTTTCTTTATTACTCTTTGTTATGGTTCATGACGACAAAACACCCCCACTCCCCCCCCCACCAAAAAAAAAAGTCATAAGAATACGTCAAGCACGTACTTCTGCACATTAGCATTCCGTATGCGCTCACTTTCACGGTTGTAATGGAATCATGTCTGGTGGAAACCCTTCCCGGAAGACCGAACGCTATTCTGGCAGCACGTAAATGTCCGAGGTTAAACACGCATGTGTTCAGACAGGTGCCGTGGCCAGCAGTCTCTTTACCTTGAAGAATAATTACGACAGAATCGTCTTACTGGAGAATCTTTAGTGTCTGGAGCGTTCATCGTTTGCAGAGAATAACTCTGCCCTTTGACCGCGGAAGCTGTCGCGGATAAAGCATCAGAGAAAATAAGTTTCCCCAACGTAGCCGTCATCACCAACGTGCATACGTGTGATGGATGCGGGTGTTCTTCCAAACTTATTTAGTCACAATCTGTCACAGCCAGCCACGCCCACTTTCGGGCGTTATTGAGAGAGTGAGCATAAGCATCCATGCGGGATTGGCCGAAATTTCGTCTTAGATTGAGTTTGCGTTTGGACGGGCTTCACCTTGGACGACGAGTTCTGCCGCGGCACGTTTGCCTCCCCCTGTGGCTGTCTGGTGTGAGTGTGAATTTCCCTGTCCAGTTTCTCGTGGATTATGCAGAGCTTTCCATGACTGGGGTTAAAAACCAACTGCCACCCTTCAAAGTCTCTCTACACGGAACGTCAAGTCAACAACTCCGTGTTGGAAGTGAAGCGTGCCAAAAGTCTGAAGATGCTCACATGGCTAAACACCTGCTTTCGCCATTGGATATGCAACAGTTGATAATTCAAAGTGATTTGCGACTCGGCCGTAGGTTCAAGCACAGCTTGAATGGTCAAGCGTGAAACAAAACATCGCGAGTCATTAAAATGACTGAAAATGCCACGAATCTGCTCCGAGCCCCGTCAAAAACGCCCAAAATGTTTTGGGCATGTCGGAAGAAGAAGAAAACCCACCCAGCACGAACACGGGGGGGGGGAAAAAAAAATTACAAATTCCATTTGGAAAGACTGCAGCGGCGGATATGAACCCACAACCTTCGAAGTGTGAGGCGGCATGCCGCCGGCTTGAAAGCGAATGCTTAAAATGGTCCTCGTCGAATAATCCTTGAGACTGGGACGCGTGCGCGCACCAGCACGCGCTCCCTCATAAGCCGTGAGTCTCCAAATTGCAGGAGTGTGACAGCCCGAGTCTGTCTGTGTAAAATTAGAAGAACCACAAACTGCATTTTAAAACGAAATGCATTTTCATGTCAATGACTCTAAGTCGATGCTGTCTTGTTTGTTAAAAAGTGTCGGGGATAATTAAAAACGTTCTCAGAACTGAAAAAAAAAAAAAAAAAAAAAAATGCTGGCTTGGCAAAACTGTCTTGGTTTGTCTGTCATACGCGCCGCACGTTCTTGACGCTACCGGAACAGAGAAACGCGACTTCGTGAGATCAATTCGGCGGAAGTCTTGACTGTCAGTCATCATTTGTGTTGGGATGAAAAAAAAAAAACTGAGGGAGAGTAAACTCTTATAAGCCACTGCTCTGCAAAAGGAGTCGTTCTTTTTTGAATGAACAAAGTTACGGAGCTACAAGGCCAGTCGAGATTTGCTTGCCTTCCCAAAGTCAGAGGCAACCGAAATGCGCTGAAAGAGCGAGGAAACGGCAGGAGAGAACGTCAACGCGTTGGTCTGGTTAGCACGGGGGTCGGCAACCTGCGGCTTGAGAGCCGCATTGCGGCTCTTTAGCGCCGCCCTGGTGGCTCCCTGGAGCTTTTTCAAAAATGGAAAAAGATGGGGGAGGAAAATAAATTTTGGAAAATAAATGTTGAATCATGACTGGCGAAGAGAACACGCATGCATGCAACGTGCGCGCTTCATGTGTGAAACTGAGCGGAGGGAAACTTCGCCCGAGCTGCTGGAGAAGCCAACCGTGAAACTTTTGGGCCAAAAGCCAACCGTGAAACTTTTGGGCCAAAAGCCAACTGTGAAACTTTTGGGCCAAAAGCCAACCGTGAAACTTTTGGGCCAAAAGTAGTGAGCCGCTTTCCATAACTCTAAGATGGTAAATCGGCCACTTAAGTACAAAAGGCTTTTGTGAATAAAAAGGGTTCGATTTTTACCTCGGCGGGAGTTCCGCCTCGTGGATGTATTTGCACATCTAAAAGTGCGAGCTGCAGTCGGATGTCTTGCCATCAACTTGGATGTGTCTACAAACGTGCCATCTGTTTCTGGGAAGCAGGAAATGCACCAAAGATGAAGACGGGGAACATGATATCAGTGTTGCGTCAGCTCCTGCATATTCAGCGGCTTCTTGCTCTCTGTCGCATCCAGCTCGGCTGTTGTTGACTCTCTCCCGAGTATCTTCCCTTCTTCCCTTCTGGCCGTGTTGCTTATCTCCCGTGAACGACGCGCGCGGCATTCATGCAACCTGACGTTTTTTTTTTGCGTTTTGTGGCTCGACTGCTCGCCTAATGGCCTCCATGTGATTGATGGATGACAATGTGGACATATTTTTCCCCTGACGCCTGAATCGCTTGCGTGATGTTCTCGGAATACGCAGGACACATTTGAGTTGGACGGCGTGAATTTTGATACCCTTGCAAAATCGCGACCGCAATCGTTTGCGATTTGCGTGAGCTTCTTTGTCAAGACGGCCACTTTTCGTTTGAGGTCATTTCGTTCTGACGACGAAATATTTTCTCATTGCAACGAGATTCGATGAACAAGCGATGTGTGAAGCGGCTCCATCACGGGGACCTCCCGGTCGCGCTCCTTTTTCTCTAAGTGATGCGTTTGAATTAAACGTAATGACGCTGATGTTGCATTGGCTCGCCCGCCAGACTTTTCGTCCGGCTTCAGCTTCCCCCCCCCCCGATCGACATTGCGAATGCTTGCGCAGTCCGTCCAGAGCAGGGCGTTTTGTTTTTTGTTTTGTTTTTTTTGCAGAAAACATCATCACGTACTCATGGCGGTGAATGATTCTAATTTCTTAAGTCGTAATTGACTGTCGTTGTTGTTTACGTGGGGCTGCCAAAAGCGATTCAATACCGTGACCTCGGCTTGGTCGAATGAGATGTCGATCGCTCAAAGCCAGCAATGAGTGGTGAAGATAAAGGTTGGTAAAAGTCAATACATCAGATGGCGGCACACGGATTTAAGTGGAGCGATTTGGGTTTTGACTTATTGATGCGGACGCAAAGGTTTGAAAGACAACGTGAGATTCAGTCGACTCGGCCTCGCGCAAAGCTACCCGTGCTTGCCGATGAACCCGTGCTCATCCAAATTGTCTTTGCGCGGAGATGATGAAGTCGTTGCGCGGTAGCTTAATGGAAACGCAGTCTATTTGTCAATTTGCCTGACTAACAATGAAAAAGGCCCGCTGTTACGGAACCACACGCGGCTTTATCGTCAATAAAATTTGATGTCTGTGATTCGCAGTCATCCCGCTGTGTCAAATTAGATCAAATTGCGAATAATATTTTCGGCAAAGGTGAGGTATTCATGGGAGCAACTATCATTATCGGGAGTCGGTGACACAATATTTAATCTTGATCGCCGTTTGGGGAGGGGGGCGGGGGGGTTATCTTCATCCATCTATCCTGCAGCGTTCCCGCGGCGGCAATGTACAGCATCTGGCGTTGGGAGGGAGGCGTGGTCCGCTCTCAGCATGCTCACAACTACGCTCGCTTTTACGTTGCTCTCGGCCGAGTCGGCACAAATCGGAAAAGTTGCCGTTTGGATTTGAGCCCCCAAGTCTTGCGCCCCAGAATAAATCAAACAAAACTCCGTCGGGCCGGTTGAGTTACTCGTTGCTCGCTATGTATTCAATGTCACACTCTCAACATCATGTGGAGGTTTTTTTTTTTTTTTGAGGTAATTCCGTGAGCCAACAGTTGTTGCTTGAGCAGCGTAATGACAGCATTTTTTCTGCTGCTGAGGCAAAACCAGACCAGGGGCCTTGAAAAAAAAGGAAGAGTCTCTCAGCGTTGATGCGATGAACTATTCCATCTTCTCGGTACACAAGTGCCGACTTGATTCAGGCAACAAAAAAAAAACGGTTTGGCGCTCTTGTGAGGGAAATAAAGCGCAGCATGTACTCGATGATGATACAGCCAAGGAAAAGCCCTTACTCGGTTTTGGTCTTTGTTGTTTTCGACAGTTTGAGGGGGCGTATAAAAGGCAAAGGGTCAAAAGTCGCCGTTCTGCTTGAGGTCTTTCTTAGCACAAACAAGCTACTTTTGTCCGGTGTTAGAAACGTTTTTCGTGAAACCGACCTTTTGGTTGGTTTGGTCTAAATATTGTGACAGAAACACAATATTGCGAGGGGGTCTTGCAAGATCAGCCAAAATGCTCTGGCTGGCAGTGGCTTGGTTAAGTCATTCAATGCCAATGACGATTTTTCACCTTTTTTTTTTTAACGAATCCAGGCATTCAATCCCAGGGTTTTTTTTTTTTAGGTTTTAAATATGTCTAGGACTGTATTGAGTATTCAAAACCAGAGCAGTACACGGCTTGTGCAGGGCCCCGCGACTGGCTTTGCTTTGGGCTCCTAAATCACAGAATCCACCCCCTGCTTGTCACCTGTATCAGCCGCTTTGTAACAATATCACATCGATCTGTACCTTTAATTGGTTCCCCCCTTGAAAATCCCCGACGGCTTTGAGGACTGAGCCCGTCTCTTTCCGCAAGTTTAGCCCCGGCGACTCAAAGCCGCGCGTTACGTGCCACGCTCGCCGACATATGTGATGACGAGCCCTTTCCCGAAGCCGCGCCGCGCGTGTGAAAGGAAGAAGGAAGGTTTAAGCATTCCGTCGTTCTCAGATGAATCACCTGAGCGCCGCTTCATAATTAATGAGACCGTAAAGACTCTGAACAAAAGGAAAGGTAGCGGCAGAATCCACCGAGGTAATTAGCATGCCGACTTCAACCTGCGAGATCACAGCTTTCTCCAAATAATTGCCTCTCGCCACCCCCGGAGGAGCCCGGTGATCCCGTGTTTGTCTGTTTATACACGGAAAGGTAAGTTGGAGGAAGCTATATTTAGACAAGGGCTTTCGTTTCAAAGCTTCGACTGTACGCCGGCATGTTGTGAAGAAAGAGGAACTCGTTCTTTGCACACAGAAAACGCTCATCTCATCCCATCGTTGGCCTGTCAGTCTATTGAAGGGTTAGATGCCTCATTATAAGAGAGAACGGTTAAAAAAAATGTTTAAAAAAAAAAAAAAGTCTGGCGAATGAACTACCATTTTATATTTTTTTATACATATATTTTTTTTGTTATAGGAGAGAACGGTTAAAAAAAAAAGTCTGACGAATGAACTACCATTTTATTTTTTTATACATATATTTTTTTTGTTGTAGGAGAGAACGGTTAAAAAAAAAAGTCTGACGAATGAACTACCATTTTATTTTTTTATACATATATTTTTTTGTTATAGGAGAGAACGGTTAAAAAAAAAAAAAAGTCTGACAAATGAACTACCATTTTATTTTTTTTTTTATACATATATTTTTTTTTGTCCAGAACTATCGAGCGGCTCGAAACTTGCATTTGTCAGCAGACCCGGCAGAAGTGTCGAAATGAAATCGTTGCAAAATGCAAAATGGACGCCTCCCTCGTGGTTTGCCATGAATGGCAACGAGCATTGCCACCTCGGATGGCGCCAAGCCAAGCGAGAATCGAGGGACTTGGCGACTTTGCATCCTTGCGCCGCAGCTCCATTTCGGGTCCCGCCCCGGCGTGAAACATTTGGATTTAAAAAATATGAGCGCGGGTGGCAAATTTGATGTGGACATATGAAACATTGATTGCTCCTGGAAGAAGCGGATGCCTGGCATATTTAATAGATGAATTCAAGTTCAATGGCACGGGGGTGTGATTTTTTTTTTTTTTTCATGAGCGACGGTACACAAAGAGCAATAAATGAAAGTGTCCAAGTGCGCCTTCCTTTTTATGCTTCATGAATATTAATAACGGACAGAGTGTCTGCACTTCAAAATATTTTTGGTCATTCTTAACAAGAAGTACTCCTCTCAGAGAAAAGAAATGTTTATTTTTAAGGGGTGGGGGCAGATACTTGTGGATGGAAGTAAGCATAATGTGTATAGTTGCGCAAGTTGTGTTATCGTCATCCTGTTTAGCATGTAAAAAGAGGATAAGTACGCCACTCTCGGCGCACGGCCGCATGTTAGCAAGCCTCCTTGAGCGCTAATGGCACGAGACTTATGCGGGACTTAGCATGGCGGCTTTGAACTTGCACTATTGTCACTGGCTCCCGCTAAAAGCCCCATCATTCTTTTCTGAGCTCCTTCTCCCCTTTATTAAGCCCAGAAAGCTTAAATCGTGTTCTCGGGAGCTTGCATCTCGTTACTCATAACATACGTGCGTGTTTTGAAGTAGATGCTTGCTGCTGCGCTGTCCTCAATTAATCTGAACAATGTATCGGCAAAAACAACCAACCGAGCACCCATCCATCCGTCTTGCCAGACTCATCCGCATCGTCGTGATTTTCAAAGTCGCTTTTCAAAGTCAAAAGGGCCATTTCGAAAGGTTGTGCCCAAAAGCTCAAAACAATAAACTTTCATGTCGGTCTGATATTCCTTCCGATTTCGTCCATTCAAAGTCAGAATCCTCGTTTGGTCCCGAGCCGTCGCCAAAGAACACGCTCAACCTGAAAGTGACCTCACGGCAGCTCGTTTCATTTGAGGGACTCCGCTGCGATGCAATGACCCGGCTTCCGTCCAGCATCGTGAATTGTTTGCTCGACCCAAATCATTCAACATCCTCCCTCGCCCTGTTGAGGTACCACAAGAGAAAAACGGAACATAGCCTAAGAGCATCAAACTTGATTCTTCCTGCTCCTTAACTGCTCCGTGAAACCGAAATGAAGCATTCTTACTCGGTGCACATCAAATTGATGCAAGAGCGTCGCAATCGTCCCTCGTTGGCATTCAGGCAGGTTTCCGTCTTAACCTCGTTGGCTTTGACGCGCGGAGCTGATTTTCGGTGACAGATGAAATCATGCGGCACTGATGATTCAATACCCTAAACTGAGGGAGTTCTGCACACCGGGCGCAACGCATTAGCTCATGTGAACTTCTCTATTCCCATTTGAGTCGCACTATCAACACACTGGTGAGTAAGACGCTCTCTGCATGGCCACCAAATGTCACATCGCCAATTAAATGTGACAATTGAAATGACTTATTTTGTCATCTGTGCTGCCCGCGGCCGAAAGAAAGGTTGTAAATTATCAGTAGTGGCAAAAACGACACTTTCGCTCGCCATGAAAGAGCGGGAGGATCCCATGCGTCGTTTAATCAACACTGCGCCGAGAACAGCCGAATGTTAACATATAATAGAAAAAGCCTTTGACGTGCTAATGCTCATATTAGCGTCTATAGTCATGGCTTCAGAAGGAAAGGCGATTTGAACATAAATGATTTATACAGGTAGATGGAAATTAACCAACAGCCACAGGCATATATTCTTTATCCTCTGAGAAAAACTGTCCTTTGCCCTTTAGTGACTGTTTCACATGACAACAGGGAGGCGTTCTCAAGTACAAAAACAATCAAGAAAGCATGAACTGCTGAATTTAGCCCGTATAAAAAGTGTGCAGTACATAAGTATCATCATGAGAGGCGTTACCGGTGATTTTATGCATGCTGCATTTTTTCACGCCTTTGACGCCCTTTTCACATGTTAAAGCCATGTCAGAGATTTCAACAGAGGCAATTGTAACGCTAACAATGCGCACTAAGCATAGACATCAACTTAATCGACGTACACGACATCTACATGCAGACATTTTTTTGTTTGTTTGTTTTCCGGGCATTTGAGAAGAGGAAGAAGGACGTAACGAGCACAAAGTAACGTTCTTTCGGCCAGACTATTTTGGTGCTTCATCGGAAAACATCTGGCCAGTTCTAATTATTTTGTAAAGGGCCTAACGTCATCCGACCGAACCTGAATACCAAGTCCAGGCGGTTACACAAATGGCGCATTTAAAAAAAAAGAAAGGGAACCTAATTCTGTCTGTCTGCGGGAGAATACAAGAGACGTCGCAAGAGAAAAATACACTTGCCCGCTTTCGTCAGAGTGGAACCTGCATGGGAGGCTCGCTGTCACTACGCCTCACCGGCGATGGAACCGAAGGGGGAGAGTAACCCTGAGGCTACAACACCCCGGCTCAAGTCGCCAAATGCCAATTGTGCACACACGAGGCTGCACTCTGTTGAAAAAGAAATGATACGAGGATGAGCGAGCGGCAGATATTGCACTGATTTCCTCTGCTGGTGTCTTGCGACTGCGAGCCTTTTCCTCGACGAGAGGCTCGAGGAACACGTTCAAATTCACGTCTGCAGACGTCGACAAGCACCAAACTCTCTACCAGGCATAGTGAAACACCTCAAAACAATGATTTGATTTCTTTGGAAACCTGCGCTTCTTTTAATCAAGATAACGATGAATAAGTGGGTGCTTCGAAACAATTGCAAGCTTTTTTTTTTTTTTTTTTTAATCAAGGAATCATGATGCTCATTGTGCAGTTTGCACAAGAAAATTACAAAGTAGCCTAAAGCCTTTCAACTCAGCGACGACAACATAATCGTAATGACGAATGACGTGGCCGCAGACGGTCCGATCAATCTCCCTCCGCGAAATCCCCGCGACGTTCCTTCAATCCGCCGGCGCCGCGGGCCGTTGGCGACTCCCGGCGGGTGAGCCGATCACGCATGAAAGCTCGGCAAGGCAGACGCGAGGTATTTCTTTCAAGTCTGCCACATGAAGGCAAATAGATAGACTTGCGACGGCGGCGCCGACGTCGGCTGACCGCAAAACCGATGAACCGATGTCGCCATCTCCCACAAACGGCACCGGGTGTGCTTTGGGTCACTTGGGGATTTGAATGGCCGGAGGATTGCGGATGCAGTTTGTTGATACGTGAAATGGTGACAAGAAGATGTGAGCAGAATTTTTTTTTTTTGGGGGGGGGGGGGTTGTGGCTGACATCTTCCTCGTGCCGTGTTGCCAATTGTAAAGAATGGACACAACGTTGCTTGATTTCACAAGAGAAAACAAGTGCAAAAAAAAAAAAAAAAAAGGCAATTCGCCAATCCCATCCGAAGGGCCATTAATGCCATTCGGCAGACATCTGCAAACATTTCAAGTGCCTCTGATGAATCCAAAAATCAATTTGAGCCGTTTTAGCAGGCCTTTTCCTGACATTCTGACTTCCAAGCATAAAAGCCGGAAGAATAAGAATCAGAAAACCTTTTATTCGTCTCACAATGGAGAAATTCCCAATTTACAGCAGCAAAGTTATGAAAGGAAGAGAGTAGAAGAACAAAAAGTATCGGAGCTGCTGTCAAGGCAGCCACTTTCGCGGAGCCGTCTTGAAGTCATCACAACAAAATAATACAACACAACACACAAGACACAGACAGGCATTCAGTCTTAACCACTTTTCTGCATACGGCATAGGTTTTATGCCAACACTATCCTGAGCTGTCCATAATTCCTTCCACCTTGACGAGACCCCAATTCCAGATGAAGAAAAGTTCCCAAATGTGAGGAATCACCCCAGACAATTTAGGACTTGAAGGACACACGGTTAACAATTTTCAAAGAGCGCCATCAACCCAAAAAACATGGCAAGCATTTTCTACAAACACAAGTCTGGGGGATGTCGGCATCTGGGGTCCCGCGCACACAAATGAGACCGCGGCTTCCTCGCCTGGTAAAGGTGTGACAGCTACCGGCAAATAACAAAAAGAGAGCCTTTGAAAATGTCATCTTACACACCGCTAAAGTCATCCAAAAAGTTTCACGAGGCTTCAATTGTGGTCCTCCAATTTGCATACTGGCCAAAAAAAAAAAAAAAGTATATCTGAGACGCCCCCGGCAGATTTTACTGCCTTTGTATTTACATTTCAGTACAGTTCATAAGAATGTTGGCTTCTTGTTTGGACAACTGCACGCTCGACGACGCGAGCGAGAGTCGCGACTGCGGAGAATTTCTTCTTCAGCGGCGAGCTGATCTTCAGATCAGCGCGTTGCAATTGACACGATTCTCCCATCTTGTGCTTGGTCCTCGCTTGGTGTCACTGTGACCCGCGCGCCTTTTGAGTCGCTCATCTCCATCGTAATGACCTCCTCGGGGAGTCAGAGATGCCGTCTGCAGTGGCCCCGGCGGTTTGGCGTTGGACTTCACCACTTCATGTGAAATAAGCGAGAGAAAGCGTAGGCGAGCCTGGTGCCCAATGCCCTATTGATAAGAACTGGGGGGGTGGGGGGGCTGAGAAGCCAACACAGCGAGATGAAATGGCCAAGCTCTCTCTCCGAGCAATGATGAGCTGGAGGAGTGGGGGACCCGGGGAAAAGGGCCCTTTGATGGTGTTTTTCTTTTCACAGTTAGTCCCCGAAATACATTTCCTCCCAAAAGAAACATTGAGTATCAAAAGAAAGAAGAATACTGCAGGGGAAAGCTCCTCCCGTATTCAAAATGTCAACGGTTTTGAATCTCATGAGCCCGTCGCCGATTCCCGTGGCAAAGGCGCGAGCAATTCATTTCAAAAATGTTGGCTCCGTACCCAGAAAAACGAGAGAGGGTCATCATTTATGCCCGTGCGCGAAGATCCAGCTGTTTGGCAAATTACAAATGTCATCTAATATGATCTTAGAAATGCTTTGTGAATATTAACAGCAAGCTGGAGGACATTTTGAGACTTTGCATTTCATTTTAAAATTATTTATGTGCTGCAACGTTTGTGATCTGAGAAGAATGTGCAAAAAAAAAATAAATAAAATAAAATTTTAAAAACTTGATGCCAGCCTTTGAAGGTCGAAAATATCGGGAAAGTAAGTTCACCCTCGATGCTGCAGTTTTAGCTTTGCATCCAAGTCAACGCCTCAACTTTCCCATCGTGGCATCTATTGGGAAAACAAAACACATTTGTCACACTTTCCTGATGCACTTGGCAGAACGGAATCATTGAAATCAATTAGAATCACATTGAGGCTGTCATCAAGTTGACGTGTGGCAACACCTTCTGGATTCGGCGCCGCATCGACCGGTCTCTAATATGCTAATAAAAGCGTCTATTTTTGGAAAAGGTTGTGACAGAGGCTCCGTTTGCAACCCTGACATCAGTCTGCTAGATTAACAGGGGAAGACAGCGGTGGCGAGGATACCTCAGAGAAAATGGCGCCGTTGATACATGGCCTGTGAATCTATCTTTGGATTTAATACATCCAGCAAACGTTAAAGCGTGATCTCAATTTAAGACCCATTCCTTCTACAACCCCGTGATACATTTTACGATATAATCCATATTTTATATCAGACGGAAACCTCGCACAGCACCATATAAACAGCCGATCTTCAATTGGAATGCCGAAAAATAAAAAGGCCTGCACGCATACCCGACGATGGCTGCTCGCTTGAAGCGCTCCCTCCGCTGTCTCTCGACAGGCGATAAAGAACAAGAAGGCAAGCGCGCGTTCATAATTGAAAACCTTCAATATTAGATTGGTTTGGGGGAATACGGAAACTCTCGAAACGTGTACAGCGGATCCTGCGGCGCGACGCGAGTCTCCGCCGGTCCATTGTGGAGGACCAACGTACGGTACAACTGGAAGCACATTTGGAATCAAAGGAAAGCATGTTGGTTTGTGGCATCGCGCGTCACAAATTAAGACTGAATGCATTAAAAAAAAAAATAAATAAAACTTTCTTGGCAAATGAACGTGACTACTGAGTGTGTTTTGAAGCGACAAACAAAATTTACCGTATGTTTCGTTCATCCGTGTGAATTGTCCAACTTCAAATTTAATCGACGTTTCTTTTTTGAGTTCAACCGATTTTTTTTTTTCTTCTTTACGGGGTCGATAAGAGAGAGTCAGAATTCCATAGCGGGAGCTTGAACTGCATGGTGGTTATTATTCTTCATTCCTTGCACAAATTCATCATGCCGTACTTCGGCGACGTATGTTGATCAACCGGTATTTGTTCCTCGGGTCGCTTCCAATGTCAATACGACGATATTACTTGTTCTGACGCCGAAAATATGTCCGCCTTTGTCACAAATGCAAACAGTGTATTTGCAAGAACAACCCCATTTCTGTAAACAGATTATCAATTCGGAGCTTGCCAGGGGTATGCAAACAGACACAAACGACACACGGATTTCCATAACCGCTGCGCGCCACACGCGGTGTCTGTTTGTACAAAGGCGGCGTGCGCGCCCCGCTGCAGACAGCGGCGGCTGATTGTGCTGCAAAAGGGCCCCCCTCCCCTTTTAACGCTCACTCAAAGTGGACGATGAGGAGCCGAGGCAATAAAAACGACAATAATAAGCCGCACGGCCTGGATGAAATACGATCGGGGCGACGTCGAATCCGAGTGAGCGTGCTTGCTGAATGACAAATAATCATTTGGGAACGCCGTACGGCGCATAAATAAGGCCATAAACGTGATGGGCTTTCTTTGAGACTGTACATGACGCCGCTCGTGGCGGTCCGGAGTGGAACAAAGATCCGACCGAGGCGCTCTGAACGCTTTCCCCTCGTCGAAAACACAAAAACCGGGGACAAGAAAACACTCTTTGCTTCTGGTTATTTTCTCATGTTAAGTGTACAACATGCTAATTGGCGGCGCGCGGTGGAGCCGCTAAACGCCAGCTGGTTTTCCTCCCGTTTGCCTTTTTGAGGCTTTAACTCAAAGAAGAGAGCAGCCGGGCATTTTGCGTTCCATTTTGCACGTGAATGTGACAAACTTTAATTGACAAGACGCTCGAAATGAAGTCGTATGCCATTCGATTAGCGCCGAAGGTTAGCCTTTCTACTGACACGCCGCAAACGGGCGAGGCAGAGGGAGAGAACATGTGGCATCAAATATTTAGTATCCACATCGCCCATGGTGTGAATAAAATCTTCTGGTGCAGTTTTTATTTTGATTTTTGGATGTAAGTCGATTTAATTGAAGCGCAGGGTCTTGCCTGACACCATTTTTTTCAAAGGCAATTCGTCCAGTGAAATCCACCAAAGCAATCTGGAGCTGACATGACATGCAATATTCTTTGAAAACGAGAAAGAAAAAAAGAAAACCCTCAAATGTGTAGTTTTTATTTTAGATGGCATGAACACATCATTGCGCCCAACTTAGATCTTATCTTTGGGAATAATTGTCATTATTAAGTTGCAAAACCACTTTTCGGAATAATCAGCAAAAAAAGAGGCGTGAAGTACATTTAGAGTTCGAACGTACTTTGTTATTCATATCAAATATGCATGCCAGCTTCAGTCAAGACTTGTAAATCGTCCCTCGGTGTGACTGTGAGGTTGATTAATTTTTCGGATTTAAGTCTCCAGTGACCAAGTTTGGATGCAAATAAACAACGGCAGTTTTTTTTTGTTTTTTTTGAAAGGCCGATAGTTCGCCAATTGCCGATGAACACAAAAACGGAGGATGTTGAGGCAAAGCCCCTCGCGGTCGTAGCATCGTGGCCAAAAATCCCGTCAAGACGCTCGTCTCCACAAAATAAATCTCACGACGAAAATGCTGTCATAGCCCAAACGGTTGGTTGGGCAGGATGCGAAAGAAGAAGAAGAAGGGTGGAAAGAACAGACAAGGAAGGAGACAAGGAAGCTATCTCAAATGGGCTGCTGGGTCACAACAGGCACACAACAACAAGCGCTGATAAAAAAAAATAATAATAATGATAAGAATCAATCAATAAATAAATAAATAAATTGGCGGCTAAAGCGCATGACGCAAAACGGGGGGAAAAAAAACGTTGGAAAGTGACAAAGAAAAACGGTGCGACATCGGCTGAGGTTTTCCTCCACATTCTTTTCACGTCGACATATGAAAAAGACGCTCGGTCTAAAACGGGACGTGTGCCAGCGAAATTCATTTGCAAGTTTATCCTGAGATTATTCATCCTATGACTAGATTATCTCGGCCCCCTTTGCCTTCTTTCTCTGCGCAGCAAGCGAGGATGGGATTTCAAACTACTCCCAGTGCTAATTATCAAACCGGAGGTTTATCTTGAGGTGCATTTCTTTTAGAAGTCAAATTATGAATTCTCACTCGGAGTAGATATGCGTCTGTGCGCAACCAGGTGTCCCACTTAATTAGGGCAAAATAATTACTTGGGAGTTATTTACTGTTGATGCCGATCTCATTCCACATTCTCGCACTTCATTAGAAGTTGTGAACAAACAATGGCGGCAGTGCAACGGAAACAAAACAACAGTCAACACGACGATTCACGTGTTCTCTTCAAGCTCGTTTCATCGTGTTTATTCGAAAATATGAAGACAACCTCACTTTTTTTTTTTCTCCCCCTCTGCCCCAAACAAAAGTTCAAGTGAACACAACGTCCCCCCACTTCATCGGAATTGGGTTTGGAGAATGTGAAGTGTTCTCGACATGACAAGATGAAAATATTTTTCTGACTGAAATTACATGAACTGTTTTATGTGTTCTTTAGAGGGGAGATTATCTGTTTTTTTCCGCGTGTCTCGTGTGCACTCAAGACACCGGAAACTGTCGAGTAAGTGCTTCCGCCTCTCAACACATTGGAATGGAATGTCGAGTCGCTCTGCACTTTTGAGTTTCGTGGAGTGTTGTGGTTTGGAAATAACGTCTTTTAGTTTTTGTTTCCCTATCAAGCAAGCCACTGCTGGTGTCTATTGTTGTCGACTTTTCTTTGATCTGTTCAGGGAATAAAGCCCACATAAAAATGATTTTGTGTTCGGTCAAGTCTTTCCACAGACTCGGGCCACATAAGCTACCCTGGAGCCACACAGGACGGCGCACTTCCGAGGACTGAACATTATTTCCGCTACTTCTAGCTACAGAACGAAATGTGCGGCGTACGATTGTTTTCACAATGTGCCTTCCAGCTTGTTAACTCGCAATGTATCCGCCGGCAGACTCATATTATGTAAACGCTACCCAATTGAACTTTGGCAAGTGAGTATGAGCATGCTCACTGGCAGACTGGCGGGGTATTTGGGCCAACACGAACATAAAATATAAAAAAAACGTGTTGTTGTTGTTGTTTGAGGGCCATATGAAAATGGTAAATGGGATGATTCATCATGCAGCCCAAACAAACGTACAACACATATTGATATGTTGGCTGCAAGTCACATGGGGAAGAGGAAGAGACTGGCAAGGAGGCTTCTTTGGCTGGCTAACGCGCTCTCAGCATTAGGCTATACTGTCCTTCTTTCTACTCTTACGGATAGGACTAAACACGTTTTTATTTGAACATACAACCAACACAAATTGCTTGAAATGAAAGAATGCAAAAAGTTAAAATGTTACACAGTGATTTCATTGTTATTTCTTGATGATTAAGTGTGCTTTCACTTATCTTTTAACGACACAACCACAACAAGGTGAACACTTTGTACAGGGACTGGACCCGATTAATTGCGTTTCCATTCATTTCAATAGGCAACATTACCTCCGTTTTCAAACATTTGTGTGCATGAACACAGTCACAAAACATAATTCCCCAAGGTTCTATTGAGTTCACAGGTAAGCTGATGTTTGACCGAGCTGCCTCTTACTTCTCCTTCTTTGTAATTTCCAACAGTCGAGAAGGCCTGTGGCACCACACTGCTGCTTACAGGTCAGTCTTGGTACTGCACCAGACAGCTGACAAAAATAAGCACACGCCTACCATTTTTTATCTCATCAACACGTGAGGGGTCATGCACATTTTAAGATGGGTTAAGCAGTAAAAAAAAAAAAAAAAAAAAAAAAGGAAATAATTTTGACAAATCCAAATGTCTGCCATGAAAAGTGCTGCCTGACGCTTCATCATGACAAATTTTGTTTTCAAAACGAAAACAGGACATCATGTCAGGGTAAGCAAAAAAAAGAGCAAAGGGGTCTCCTTTTTCTTTTTTCTTTTTTGCTCGAAAAGACAAATTAGCTCAATGTTCTGTTCTGTGGCTCCCTCTCACACGCGCTGTGGCTTCTCATCACATTGCTTCATTTGCCGTACAGGTGGGTTCACAGATCCCGTCACCTTTGCCTTGCAGCTGCGTCTCAGTTTGTGTCAGTTTCGCTCTTGGATCCGATTTTTTTTTTAACTCCCCTGACTTACCTTGACTTGAATGACAGAAACTAAAGGTCTGATGTTTCTAAAGGTCCTTTCCACTGTCATCAAATCCCTCGGTTATTTTATTTTTGATTCATTAGCCCACATCATTATACACAGAACGGATGGAGAATTTCTTAGTTGAGACCCGAGTCTGTATCTATACTTTATGACTTCAAATAATTGCGACAGACATGCACATGACAGGTAAGCACTTCAATGCACGAGGGACCAGAGAGAAACAACCTTCAACCGCAAATTGTCCTAATTGTACAAAGATGTCAGCTTTGTGGGGAGCTGGCTTTGCAGCATCACTCACTGGCCCGGGCAATCAAAAGTAACACGTTTCTCTTCTTCTTGTTCCAACATTCTCATTCTCTCACTAATAAACACCGGGTGTGCGTACACACACAAATGTAATGAGAGAGTCTGGCGTGTTTGCACATCTCCAATAAACCCAAAACAATCCGTTTTTATACAATTACGTTTCATTGTTTTCTCAATAACCAAAACCCAAACGAAACCAAGAGTCAGCACTGCAACATGGGGGTCCACAAATGTGACTCGCAGTCATGTTTTCTTCCACCAAGAGTCCACCTCCAATGGGGAATTTTGAACCTTCGGGACGTCTCCTTGAGTGTGAATTCGGCGAGACAAACTGCACATGCTGGACAAACATCGATCCCAATAGTGTTCCTGGCCCTGGGCCTTCAGACTCCCGGAATATGAAGTCGCGTGAGGATAAACAAGTACCAGTTTGTGACCTGGACAAAGCCACGCTACTCGTTCTATGGATATGCTCCCATTATTTCATCCAACTCCAAATGTCCCACTGGAAATTGCAGAAATGGGCCGCCGGTCCGACACTGAGCAGAGTTCATCGCTATCAGTAGAACACAAGGAGTTGAGATTGTAGTTCTGGTTGGATATTTTCCAATGTGTGCAAATCCGAGCGCGTTCCCACTCAGTTCGTATGCGTCTGCTCATGCCCGGTTTGTATCCGGCGCTGTCATGTGTTGTTTTATGCAAAGTGGTCCGATCCGATGTTTGTTGACCAACTACTCGACAACGTAGGATAAGCCGGGAATCGAAACCAGGAAGAGCTCAATGTGCAACGCCGCAGTGTATTATTGTCATTATTATTAGCATTTTAGCAATAAGAGTTGTAAGTCGTAATATTGGAGGCCATTTGCTATGCTGCGTTAAAAAAAATATTCTGTCGATATTCATCGAAGTTCATTTACTGAGATCAGTCGTGCCACGTGCGATAAAAATATGTAATTATACAACGCAAAATGTCCTTTCCCTTCAAAACAACAACGAAAATAGGAACTCGCACAAAATGCCATTTTCTTTTTGGCGAATTAGAATCCATAATTGAATAAAAGAAAATATCGTATGACTCTCCCCGCTCCCGTTATGAATCCAATTGTTATTGATGAATATATACATAAGATAGAGTTTATTTTATACGCTGTGGCTGCACACAAACACACATTTAGAGGTTCTGGGTTTTGGGAGTAATATTGGTTTTTATTTTCCGGTAAGGAAAAAAAAAAAAAATGTCAGGGCACTCTCAAACCTCCACAGTATATTAGCATGCTAATATAAAACTCTCGTGGTGCATAAATATGAAATGATTGTAGCCTCCCTCGATGGCTGAATATGATCTCTGAAATCCCATTTATATTTTATTTCATCCTCCTGAATTATCTACAAACTGAACTACATTCTGGGCCGTAATGGTGCACTAACCTTGATGCCTTTGAGTTAAAGCTTCAGTGCCCGCAAACTCGTTGCAGCTTAAATGTCACCGAGTTGGCCATTCCTGTGGCTTTTTTTTTGGGGGGGGGGGGGGGGGGGCTAAATTACGGGGTGGAATGGATCATGCTCCTGGAGTGCTTACCCCCGGATGATACTCAAAATGTTTCGATTTGGGGGTGGACTTTACAAAGTGAAGTACTAGAATTGGGCCCTGAAGACACAAAGACTTTCCAAACTAACCTAAGTGACTCAATGAACCATTTTTCACACATGATTAATAACATTATGACTGTGCGTTTTATTGTATTGTATGTGTAGGTGTGTTGCTACACCATTTGTGTTCAAGTATTTATTTGCTTCAGGGGTTATGACACTGCAACTATCGATGCGTTTCGTTAGCCCAGTTATGGCGTTTTGCAACTTGGGTGTTATAAATAAGTACACACGGCGTCACTCTCTTTGTTGGAGGACCGAAACTGACTATTACTTTCATCAGTCATTCTTCTATTGATTATTTTATCAGTTCATCAAATCTTCAGATGAAAAAACATGTTTTAATTTCCATCCCGATATTCAAAAACAGGTCATTATTTGAAATTGACAGTGCAGAAAATACACAGAGCAGACATTTTTCAAAAGTTTCATTTTGATTCAACACAGAGGTAATGAGTCTGCTTTCGGGGAGGACAAGGGAAACCTGAGACTATTTACTGTCAGGAGGCTGAAATTGAGAGGATTTTAAAATCTGGTTTTTAAATGATCAATCAAAATATTTAGATTCATTTGATAAGGTTTTGATTAATCGTTGCACCTCTACTTTGTTTGATGTTTCGTTTGACAGTAAACTTCAACTGGGAGTGGCAATCAATAGCAGTAAAAAGACGAATCCAACCAGTCATCCAGCATCGTGCCATATTCTAATCAATAATTTGCATACTTTTCTCCTTTTTTTTTTGAAGATAATCTCCTAATACAGCTTTAGCATCTTGCCTGAGCACTTCATTTCCCTCTTTCCCCTTATTATGAAGTGAGTCATACATTTTTGTGGTGAGCATGCCGCCGAGGACTGACTTCAAATCACAGCGTGAAGTGCAAATTCTAATGACTTCCTCCAACAATGGCAACACGGTGCCATGATTTGCCCACAAATGCGGGAACTCAGGCACGCACACACATGAGCACAACGCCGCTGTACAAACAAAGACCTGGTGATGAATAGGCCTAAAAAGTCAACGTCGCCTCTGTGACTCTCGAAAGATGTGACACTGGAGTAGGAACACAAAGGAAATGACTGTATTCTGCTGAGGGGGGCGGGGGGGTTGCCTTATACATGGAGCTCCTTCGCTGCCCGACGCCGCAACACAGCAAGCATGACAGAGTTGTGTCCCGCCCGCGGCGTTGCTGTCATTTTGGGCTCGCAAAAAGCTCACATGAAAGCGCAATGAGCTTGGTCTAGCGGCGGCGACACCAAGGCCTGCAGCGGAGGGACTGCGCGAGCAGCGCTCAAAGAGCTGCAGGCCGGAAAGGTCCTCTGAGTTGAAAAACTCTGTGGTAACGCTGTCAACGCCGCCTGATGGAGTTGGCGCACTGCAAAAATCGACCCATGTTGGACATGGAAACAGGAGGAGGAGAACCAAAATCAAATGGCTTCACGCTTCATCTATGTGGATTTGCCAAGGTTTTGGGGACAGGGGGTCCTTGGTTTTTGACAGTACGTACACACACACACACACACACACACACACACACACACACACTAGGGAAGCTGGTCACTCTCCACGCAAGGCCAGACTCCGAACTTGTATATATATATATATATATATACATATGCATATGCATATATAAATGTATGGATGTTTCAGAGGGTACAAACGGCATACGATTCAACTGTGGCAGAAGATGACGTCAACATACTCACTAGCGTACTTTAAGTTTTTTTCCCCCCCCATTTTATGTATTTTTTTTATTTATTTATTCATGGCATCCAAGTCAGCACAGTGGACGAGTGGTTGGCATGACCGACTCACAGTGCAGAGGTCATGGGTTAGATTACAGGGCTGCCTCTGCGACTTTCCTGCGTGGGTTTTCTCCGGGTACCCCGGTTTCTTCCCGCATTCCAAAAACATGCACGGTAGGTTCAATGCTGAGCCTAAATTGTCCGTAGGTGTGATTGTGAGTGCGAATGGTCGTAAATTGTGTTATCGGTGTGAAATTCAGGGATTCTTTTTCGTACCAGTAGCTGGGGTCGACGTTCCATACAATCACCGGCCCATTCAAATAACATTTCCGGGGGAAAAAAAAAAAAAAATTCCAGTCCATGAATTGTCGACTGTCAAATATGTTTTATTATGACACTTGCCTGCTCTCAGGATGCCATCGACCCGCAATTTTTTTTCCCCCCGAACTGTACTAGTTCCTCATCAAATCTAATCACCTGCCTCTGCAGGTTCCTTCATCCCCACTCCTCAAAATTAATGAGTGCGCTGCATGTATAATGACGCGCAGCTCCATCTCGCCGAATATGACCTCTGAAATCCCAATTATCTTTTATACAAATCATAAGCGCTGGCATTACCTGAATGCCACTTCCTACATGGAGATGCAGGCATTTTCAGTTTAGGTGCAGGTATAATTCGGTATGAACTACGGCCAGGTTATTTGCGAATAAATTCACGGAGGAAAACATTTTCAGTCCAGTTGGGTGGAATTCAAATTCTCCTAATTGTGGATTAACAAGAAGGATGACTGAGAACCTCCACAGGCACAAAACACTCATGTGAATACAATAGGTCCCACCTGGCTTTTATACCATTTTACGTCTTCATGAAAAGACTTAAAAGGCCCGCAGGGCATCCTTCTTGCTTAAACGGAGCTTTCAGTCAGAGTCGAATTAAAGCTTCAGATGGCAGGTATATTTTCTACAAAGCTATTCGAATGTAACATGATGGACGTCGAATCTTCCACGTTAGGAGACTCACACATGTGGCCCATCCAGCAGTTTCATGACGCACGCCTTTTTTTTTTTTTTTTTTTGCTTTAATTCAAATGGACATTGTGCTGCTCCTTCTTGGCCAAGAGTAAAAGGGCCAACGTGACAGAACATGACATAAAACAAAATCTAGTCAAAAGTCAACCAAAACGCGGAGCATGACACCTTTTTTTTTTTTTGGTCAAATGCTGCTGCGGTTGGAATCGTTTGATGGACTAATGAGAAAATAGGGGCAAGATTGGAGCACAGCTCAGGAGTGCGCTGCATGCTAAAGCGCGGATCCAGAGCACAGTGACTCAGTGTTCCAAGTAGTTTGTTCTCTTCCTTTCTGCTTCATTTGCATTCAGCCTGAAGCGCATTCCTCGAGCTCGCTCACACAGCGAGGCCAAGGTCAGGCGATGTCTCGCTCATGTCTTAAGACTTGGCGGGTCCGGACCTTTCCCAGATGCCACTGTCCCGCAAGCTCAAAGTAAACTCTCCGGTCACATCGTTAGCGCGACAGTACATGCGCAGACTGGATGGTTGGACGTGCTCAGAATTAACGCATCGCATTCATACTCGTGTCATCTGCAATTTCAAGAGTCTCTGATTGACCTGAAAACAAGTTCTGATGTTCTAGTAGGCTTTTTCTGACGAGCAGAAACCTGAAGGTTTTGTGCTAAGACCGACTGCTATTTTAACTGTTCGGAATTTCCCCCGGCTTGAGGAAATGACAACGCATTTTCGCACAATTCCAAAAAGTATGTTTATTTTGATTTCCCGTCTCAAAAAGATTGGGGGGGGGGGGCGGAGGGTGG
>NW_017804875.1:143817-176081 GCF_001891065.2 Hippocampus comes
GGGGGGGGGTTCAGCTTGGCAGTCACATTAATGGTGGAAATCTGTGGAAACGATTTGCCTTGGTATTCTTTGGACAGAGGCGTGTAGACTCTTTATTTCCACTCCACTGAATGTATTGCGAGATGTGAGCACAACCCGTAATTATCCAATCCAGCGTGAATGTCGTGGAGCCGGCAGCAGAGTAAAAATTAAGCCATCAGTCAGAACGTAACCTCATATGTCAGCCTTTTTTTTCTTTTTTTTTTGGATGACAGCATGCTAAAGACCCCACCCCAAAAAGTTTGCAACGGTGTTGTCGAAACTTTGCGGTGACCTTTGCACAAAGCATTACACGCTAGACACCGTCAGGTAAGCTTCCCATGGCATATAAATGGCACGATAAAGAGTGAATTAACGTCTTGAGTCGTTCTTAATGTCACATTTGCTTCTCTGTGACCTTGCACGAAGCGTTCGCCTCACATCTCACTCTGATGATAGACGGCTGCGTTTTTGCTTTATGAGACTTTCATGCTCATCCCCGCCCTCATATGTCACAGCAGGTGGCGGGCTGACACCTCGACGATTCTATCGACGCCGCCGCTTTCAGGCAATGCTCGGAAACGTCTCCTTTTGTCTGCTATCAAATGGAAATATTTTGCTTGCCTTTGCTCGGCAATCATTTTGAGCACTGTATAAAAAAAGGTACATTGGGATAGATCGCGCGGACGTGGCTTTTTGCATTTACAACTTTTGCGTCAGCGTGTGCCATCTATTTTGAATTAAATGAGCAAGTAAGCCAGATGACGACGCTCGAAACGGAGCCACAAAGGCTGGGATGCGTATCATTGTGGATGCATTGTGCCTCTCAAAAAGCCTGTCGTGCCATCTGGATTTGTTTGGAGGAAATCCTGCAAGGCACATATTTTCGAAATACAAAGTGGAAATATGTTTGGGCAACATCTTTTGCACTCGCTCTCCGCTTTCCTCCTAATGGGCCACAGCATCCGACGTTGGCTTTTGCCGATGCTGCGTGGTCACCGTTAAGACAGCATAGTGCCTTGAGATACAAGCGGCCCGATTTTCAACATACGAGCTGTCGTTCAGACCAGTAAAATGGAGCCAGGGAGTCACATGACGGCACATCGTCTCTGCGGCCCGAAACAGAAGCAAAGTGTTCAAAGTGACGCATTTACAATGAAAGGCGACAGAAATAACAGAACGGTGGCTGCGGGCCGTGCACTGTTGTCGATGTCTGTCTAAAAAACGACGACATTTCAGTCGACAAGAACTGCACTTGAAAATGTTGCCATTTTCGATGTAATCTTGAGCAATTTGAGATTTGGCTATTGCACGTCATCAACCATTCACAACCATGTTCTGATTTGACTCATCTTCTTGGCATGACTGTTTTCTGCATAATTCATGCATTTTGCCCCGGGTCCAGTGTGTAGAAAGAGATGTTTTTGCGAATAAAGATGCAGTTGGGGTTTTTTTTTCTCCTATCCTGAATCTAATCCTCTGATATTGGCTGATAGGTGAAAACAACAAAGTGACCGGCGGCGGCACCATCGCAACACAAAATCATGAAGTCATGCTCATGTGTGCCAGACTGACAACCCAACACGCAAACGTGAAACAGAGAAGGCAGTTTATGTCCCAACTGCATTCAGGTCACACGGGAAGTGAGCAAACTGTCAACCACTCACCTCAACTTATCACTGCGAATTGTTACCGACACTGCCAACATCATGTGCAGCGCTCCACACTCCCCATAATTTTTTTTTTTTTTTTTAATGAGGGAGGAACGGCAGCTCATATCTCGAAAAACTCACAAGTCGGGTCGCTTGTATCTCAAGGCGCCACTGCATGTCATTTAAATCAAGATTTTAGAAAGACAAAGTCAAAACGTAGCGTGAAATCGAGGGCACAGAATAAAGACGCTACCCTCTTAATGAAATACTGCAAGTTGCCACGCGGACGTCTTTCTTCTCAAATCGAGAGAGGCTAAATGAAACTGAACAATTGATGACAACCATCTCAGTGGATCAAAGTGGAGTTGTGCTCGAGGAAGTTTCCTGCAAATTTCCCTGCTGTATCTCACTCGGAGTGCCGCTGTCTCACGCGGCAGTCGGAAGAGGAATTTGGGACTAATTAACATGTCGGAGCAGGCTGCTTCCTTCTGAGCTACTACGGCACTGATTGGCACCTGGTCTCCAACCTCAAGCATTTGAAATGCACTCCGGCACATCTTCAGGCAGACGTGCTGTTTATCCAAAGTTCTATCTTTGGGTCCACGGAACAAATGTATATTCATCGACTGGAATCGAAACATTTACTGCCATCGACGTGTATATACCGGTATCGGCCAAGTGCATTTTTTTTTCCAACAGGTAGACATGGAAAGAGGTTGTTTGTGAAGTTCAGAATTGTAAACCGCAGGAATGACAAACAGATCGCTGCCAAGGGCAGCTTTGCCTTGGATTTGGAATCAGCACCGCTTTTGAGTAGAAAATAAGCACATTAAGTTGCCTTGTGTGTGAAATACGCTCCATAGATGCTTGCCTTGCCTCATATCGTCACAGAATAGAATATTCTGCGGGACTCGCAAAATGCTGTAAAACGGCAAGATATGGGAACTGCTTTGAAAACGGCTGGCAGCGGTTGAGTGAACAACCTGTCATTTGTTCAAGATGTACGACCTTCTGCAAGGGATCTACTGAATGAAGGCAAGGCTCACAACGAATGCCAAAAACACTGATGGACAATATATCAATGCTAAGTTTGGCCCATTAAAAAAAATAAAAATAAAAAAAATAAAAAAAATTGGGCATTAGCTCCACATTGCTTTGCTTTATACATCCTTGGCATGCAAATATCTAATGCACCAATAATCAACAGCAAACAAATCAGCCCATCTGCTCTCATAAAAGCAAGTTGCAATCAATGGCAAGCATATGTCGGCTCATAAATCCAGCGACATTATGGAGCAATTTAGCAGGAGCGGTTTTAGGCATGGGGTACGGCGATAAAACCCGCACGATTCATGCGGATAATAAATTGAATCTTGGGCGGCGCAGCAGCAAAGGCGAGCGGAGACATTAGTCGCCTCCCCCCACCAAAAAACGACTCCGAGTACTGTTACTCGATGAGCAAAAGCAGATTGATGGAAGACATCATTAGGACTGTATAAGCGCACAAGCGGCAGATTTACTTCCAGTAAATTGGGATCATCGGCATCTGTTCACGCCCTTCATTATTGTTCGACAATTATTAGCAATCATGTGACTCCTGTAAGTGCGTGTATGTGTAAAAAGTCTTCCCAAAAAAATGACGTTTCCTCATTTTCATTCGGTAATAACCCAATGACATGTCCTCAAATTGACCGATTTGTCCTCGTCACCTTGTCGGATGCTAAACACATCCACGTTCCACTTTTCACTTTTTTAACGGGTCATGCGCAGTGATGTATTGGACGACGACCCACCAGCGACTGTGAAGGTCACGTGGAGCATCCGCACACATGCTAATGGAACACAAGCTGAGCTAATGGAGCTCGAGTAATACATATTGACACTCTGGAATCATTACAGTGAAAGCCAGGTCTCGGGGTGGCGTGGCACTTGGTCGACTTCATTTTTCCTCATCTGTTTCCTCTCATCTTCTCCGCTTTCATCCTCCATTACTGCAACACCTGCAATACCGGATCAATATGGATGCAATTCTCGGTCATATCATCTTTTTACGCTTCTCCGTCTTGGTAATTAATCGCCTGTATATATGTTACCGATAGTATCAATAAGAGGATTCATAGAATTGTGCACTGAACAATTTTTTGTAGTCTTTAAGAAGTTTTTTTTTTTGTTTTTTTTTTTCGATGATGACAGCCCTAATCATAATGCAGGGAAGATTCACATGTAAAAACGTCAAACATAATAGGATCATTGTGATCATTATCAAGCTTCCAAGCTCACTCAGTTGGAAAATGTCAACTTATGTAATGATTTTCAATGAAGTTGTGAGGGTATGAAGAACTGTGTTAAATTCTCCTGACTAATCGACGGTGAGCTGCATGTCATTGGCAGAGAAATGAGGAGTAAGTCCATGGTGGATTGGACTCATGGATAAAATGGCCACACAGGCGCATGTACTGTTGATTGAGAATCCGAATCACATTTATTGTCATTGCATACAATTGAACGCAAGAGGGGGCCAAGTACAGACCCTTGTGGAACGCCTCGTGGATTTTGTGGTATTGATTCACCGACGGTTGTTTTTCTGCATGAGACGAATATTCCAGCAGAAATAAAAACGCAACGAAAACATATTTCTTAGATGAAGACTATGCTTTGAAATATATCTCCTCACAAACACAAACACAAACACACGCACACACACTTGTTTTTAATGAACCGGAAACATGGTTAGTGTCAGCGTGCTTTTAGCATAAAAATGCTATGTGGCTGTATTTCAAGGTGTTTAAGGCTGAGATGGGCTGATACACATTCTGAGTGGTTCAATTACGTGTACTTTCTAAAAAAAGACATAAATGGAAGGTTATTCTGAGCACGACACAACAAGCAAATGGCACCCATTTGGTGTAATAGCCCTGCTCCAGAGTACACAACTATACAACTATTTACATTTATGTATGCTTTCTACATAGGGAAATGTTTTATAGATATATATATATATATATATATATATATATATATATATATATATATATATATATACATATAGTGATTGGATTAACAGTCTCCAGGCATCAGTAGTCTCAATGTGGCTGACCTATATACCATCCTAACGTTTATAGCTCACGTCGGAGTAAGGGACTCCTTTGATTGAGCATGGATAATGGGCAGGACAGAGATGCATTGTAAAGCACTATCATGCTGGCTCGTAATTGCCTAATGACTTTAATTAAACTTCAGTCTCTTGTTCCTGACAAATCACGCTGCCCCACAGGTCCCGGCGCTCGCATAAACGGTGGCCCGCGTGACTTTCTGCCGTTGTCAGCAGCCTATTCTAAGGAGTCAAATGGCGCCTCTTGTTGGGATCCAAACACTGTACACCCAAGCACTGCCATCCAAGATAATTTGTCACTGCCTTTAGTCAACTGTCGGCAAGTTATCACACCAAATAAATCAGGACTCTCCTAAATAGCCACCAAAGGCATAGCATCACCCAAATTAATTATGGGTTTATTGCACGTTGTCACTTTGTAATTGCCTCCTGGTAACAGTTTTCTGCAGAGGTTGTGTTTCGTTCATTGTTACTCAAACAATGGCCCACTGTAGGCGGTGGACATTTTACAACCGCTATAAATAATAATCATGCATTATCATGCCTGTGTGTGTGTGTGTGTGTGTGTGTGTGTGTGTGTGTGTGTGTGTGTGTGTGTGTGTGTGTGTGTGTGTTTGTCTCTATATTTTTTTTGCATAACTAATTAAGATTAAACATATTCTTTGCAGAGGCCAAACCAGGCACAGAGGCAAAGCCATTAAATAAACCTTAGATGCAAGGTAGCTTAATATGCTGAGCAGTGGCAATAGTGGCCTCTGCTGCTTCATTTCATAGTTACAAGGAAGACATAAATAATACATTTTAAATGCACTTTTATGAGGAAATTACAAAACATTGAACTACTGAACCCATAACAGTGACTATTCATGGAACCCATACACACCATTTTCAATTTTGATGAATATGTGGTTTTATTGTCCCCAAATTCCCAATGTAAGGCTTTTTTTTTTTTTTTTTTTAGCATTCAAAATGTAGCTAAACAAGTTCTTAATTCTGCTGCGAAAAAGTCATTGCAGTTCATTTCTACTGATGAATTGATGGAGATCAAGACAAAAGTGATCATGGCAAGATGTGGGAAAGGAGGCATGCTGGAGTCTGTGAGTGCAAGGACATCCACCCGTTGGGAATCAAAACACTAAAGATTAACACACACAAAAGAAAAAGATCATAGGCGGTCCCGGTTGGGAATACAAAGTAGATTTGCAGTGATTACAGAGGTGGCGTTTTGTGCTCTGCTTTTCGATACACCATCGAGAGATCAATATCCACCAGCTGTTTGTTTTCGCGACCGGTGGGCTGCTCCACGATAACGTATCGGCGCTTGGACAAGATACTGCCTGACATGTTGATGCGACTGAGCGAGAAGGTGGAAAAGATTTGAATTACTCCCCCAGAGGAGATGCAAGAGCCGTGCATTAATAGCAGAAGCTCGGCAACAGATCAGCATTGAAATGATTACATTTGCGTAATCTCCACACAAATACGGCGGGAGACTGGAAGAAAAAGATTGCTTCCTGCTGATTTTGTGACAGGAGTGTTGGAGATAGTGAGCGCCGAGCGTCATGGTGGCTTATCTCGGCGAGAGGTGGAAAATGCAATAGGAGACCTATGTGGATGCAAGTTCGTCATCGCCGCGTTTGCATTGTGCCGGCAACGTGGCGGCGGATGTCTTCACTTAACGACTCGGGTGAATATGAAAAAGTGATCAAGTGCCACGCGAGACTTGTTTGGCTTCCGAGAGACCACGCATTAAGACTTTCATCACGAAGCAAAAACGTCTCTTGATTTCACACTGCGCTGCACTGTATCAGAGACGCACAAGATTAGCGACAACAACGTGATTCACTCGCATGCGTGTTGAAAGTTCAAAGTTGAGTTTAAAATCAGAACCACTGAACATCGTTTTTGTATTTTTTTCGAAATTAGCAGTAGAATACGAGTCCTTCGCAGTCGAAATGAGTCTCGGTCGTTTTGAAGATCTCGACCCCCAAAAGTCTTGTTTGTGTCTTCGGTCTCGTCGAGACAAGTACTGATCGGCGATTCTTCGACTTGATAAATCCGATGATACGGACTTGGAAGTATTTGGTGAAACCTTCAATTCATTTGTAAGCAACCATCGCCGTCATTGAGCGCAACCTTTTCAACGTCAACAGAAGCGCAGGTCAGCTGACGTGAACTGGAAGTAACAGCAGCAAATCGAATTCGGATTCTGCCAAAGCACCGAAATGAGCTCTGATTTAAATCTGTATTTTTAAACTAATAGCAGGATTTATTTACTTTTTGCAAGAATTTAGTTGCAAAAATTGTTAACACTTGAGATGTTTGCAAACACCCAGTTTTTGGCTGCCAAATGTATTTCAAAGAAAAGTAAAAACAAAGCGAGAATGCACTTCGGCCTTTCAACATTGTCATGGAGTTTTTTTGGGTGGGGGGGGGGGTTCCTTTTCGAAAGCACGTGGGAAGCTCCCCATCAAACGGGTAGTGAGGGTTTCAACGAGCACGACGCATTGAGCTCTGCTTGCATTTCATGGCAAGCCGGTCATGGCTGGAGCCTTAAAGGGAAGACTTGTACATTCATTCTTGCCGCCACTGCACATCTCGCAGCAAGGTGTCAGATATGTGTGAAACAGCTTCGCACTCATCCGAGCACACGTTTGATGTGTGAAGTCATCCATCATCCAGAATCTGACAGAGGGTTCCGGTTATCGATTGGGGGGGGAAAAAAGACCAAAGAAGCCCCCTGCTCAGCATTTGTAGGATCACCAACGAAGTGAACCTCCCGCGGTTCATCTCTGTTCACAATGTACTCATCTGCTCCAACAAGTACTGGAAGAAAAAAAAAAAAAAAAAAAAAACACTTGTCCATAACTCTTTGAGTGTTGAACCACTGAACTTGACTGGCCATCAAAATAAACAAAGAAAATGCTCCTCATTGCAGATTATTTTCCCCCGTCACTGAAAAACACTTTTTTTTCGACTCATTTTGAACCTGTGGCCTATATATTGAAAAATAGAAACTTAAACTCACCAGCGCAAGCAATTACTGCCAGAAAATGCATTTCGGAGTGCCTTCCTCTCACCAGAGAGCAGACATGCACTCATTAAGATGCGATTGCATTCCACTGCTCGGACGCAAAAAAAAATATAAAAATAAAAAAAAATAATAAATCCTGAAATGAAACATTAAACAGCTTTGCTCTGCCCGTGTGAGGTGGAGTGGAATGACGATGGTGTGTGGTGTGCCCAGGGATGTGATGGGAAGGACATTGGCTGGAGGTACCAAGGTTGGCCATTTTGGCATGCAACCGAGAGCGATATCCTGCCATGTTTTAGAGCCCATACTAATTCTTCATATCACAGGAAAGTTGAACCATCCCGTGAAGAAACAACTGGATGAAGAAACTAATTACAGGGCTTAATCCTGTCTAGAGGAAACCAAGACCCGGTTGGCGCTGAATTTCTTGTATTGCAATAGCTGGAGCGAAACGCTTCATTTTCTTCATGCTGCCATTTATTTTTTTTTCCTTCCTGCGGTTTATGATGGCAATTTTTTGGTATGCTGTCTGAGGATAAAGCTGGACCGAATGCTTTAAGGTAATCCAGTATTTAATTCTCTGGAATTACTACAAAAATGATCCAAAAAGTCGAGATGACGTGACAAGCAACAAAACGGTATCTATTGTTAAACGTGCATGTTAAATATTTTTATGTTAGTTTGGGGAAAATCGGAAATGTTGCAAAGCTGGGTTTTTGTCATGCATTGATGTACTGCTGTATTTTGAAGGCAAACAAAACATGCTCCAAATGTATGGCCCACATGGTGGTATGAATGGCTTCAAGGTTAATTGAACATTCTTTTACAGGGCACATGCGGAGATGCACAATGGTCATGAAATAAATCACTTTGGTATTAACAGGGGAACCCAACTCTAATGATGTTTTTTTACAAGAATACGCTGTGTGTGCTCAGATGTCTTCCATTCTTTTACCCCCGCCTCGTTTTCACGCAGACAAAAAATGTAACGGAGCGGCTTTGTTATTTCAAACATAAAACGTGGAGAGGTGCTTGGATTTGAGAAAAAAAAAGTGATGTGTCTGGGCTCAAGATGTCAGACAGCCTTTCAGTAAAAAATGATTTCCATCCACGCTGGATGAAAAAAAAAAAGTCAGTGTTTACAATGTTATCAGTTTTCCAGCGACGGTATTTTTTGAGTCCCTGGAAATGACGCTTTTGTGGCATCGCCAACCTTTTGGAATAAACTTCTGCAGAAGCAAAATCGCCCCCGATTGGTGGACTCAGCGACTCGGCCCGATCTCGATGGCACCAATGGGATTAAACCCTCCCTTGCGCGGCCTTTGCTTGCTC
Source organism: Hippocampus comes (assembly GCF_001891065.2). Lineage (NCBI taxonomy): Eukaryota > Metazoa > Chordata > Actinopteri > Syngnathiformes > Syngnathidae > Hippocampus > Hippocampus comes. The sequence continues at coordinate 152,966 of NW_017804875.1, forward strand.
GCTTTTGGCAAAAGCAGGCTCCGTTGCACGCCCGCCACATTTCTCAGTGGGTCAGCATGTGGGCAGCAGCAAGTGGAGGTCATTTTCATGACCCATTAGCGTAATGATTTGTAATTAGTGCGTGGTTCTGCCCCTGTGCACAGTACGCAGCGGAGTTGGGGACTCTGCCGGCCACTGTGGAGCAAATAGCCCGACCCGCAGCTTCACAACGCATCACAAGGTGTGTTCGGCTTTCACCGTCATGATACACCCCGCTGTGGATGTGGAGTTTGCAGGCTCCTACGTATTTGGGATGAAATCTTAACAGCGAGTTCCAGCTGACTTGAAGCGAGAGGCGGCGCACTCCCTAAAAGGGACTGATCCCAAGTGAATGACAGCTCTCACACGGAGGGACAATTCACACAATTTCTAGCCTTCAATTAACTCAGCGCCTTTTTATTTTCCATCGTGGGAGGAAAATGGAAGGCATGGAAAGAACCACACAGATAGAGGGGCGAATGTGAACATGACGGGATGTTTTTGTTTTGGTTTTTGTTTCCATCAACAATGGAAACAAGAGCACAACAATCCTATTCCAACACCAATCCTTGGCACTGTTGACTTTCAGCGCTTTCCTAGAATATCCCACATGCTTGCATGTCACTCTCTCGAAATTATTTGACGTTTTTTGTAATTTTTTGTGACATTTTGAGTGACCTAACAAAACCTCAAGGCGAGCAAATCCTTCGGGGTTGTGTGGCCAAGAAAATACGTGTGCCAAATACTTTGGAGCACTGTGCCCGTGTTGCATACTTTCCAGTCTGGGGTCTTGATTTTTTTTTTTTTTTTTTTTAAATTGTATGGAAGTCATTTATAGGGGTGTTTATACTGCCATCTGCTGGAGCTGAGGCAAAGTGATTGCATTTCATTTTCAAGTCTTATGGCAAAACTGCTGAAGCAAATATTCGTGCTCATCTCGGTATTTTTATCATATTTGTGTGGCGTAAGAAAATGCTAACTCCAAATTAATACTACATTCATGCTCAGAACTATTATATGCCAACATTGCAGCTGTATATTTCGTTTCTATTGTTTGTACTATTGAAGCAACATGGGAAAAGATATACTTGGTATGAACACCCCCCCCCTCCAAAATAAAAACATTCACAACAAATAAAAACCCTGAGTGAATAAAACAAGGTATAAAAGGAAAGGAACATAGAAGATGTGTCTTGTGCATTTTAAGTTCAGCATAAACAGCGGCTGCTTCATTTCCAAGTGAGACAGAAGGCAGACAAATTAATAATATTCGCTTAAAATATAAATGACAAATTTATTTCATCCTTCTGTTCTTAATTGCGAGTCAGCTAAAAGGAAAAATCGGATGATTTCGAGAAAGCTCAACAACGTCTTGGTTGACTGACGGCGTCAAAGAGAAGACTGAGGAGAGTAAAAACTCATCTGAATTTCTAAGCCATTCAACAAATGTTTTCATCGCCCACGGAAAACACTCCCCTCGGCAAAGTGAACTTCTTGTACGCGTTCATCAAAACTGCTCCCTCATCTAAAACATCCACGAGAAAAATACACACAAAGGAGGAAAAAAAAAAAAAAATAAACGATTTCTTCAACGCGCCGCCAAGCGAACAGATGTGTCCTCAGGTGCTTGAAAAACAAATGTCGCTGGGCAGGTTGACGACATCAATCAAAACAAAGTTTGGGCTGTAATCTCTCGCCATCTGGCGACTCGACGCTTCCCCGATATGAAATAAACTTTTCTCCCAAATGTGAGGGTGGAAAAAGTCCCCTGATGGGCATGAATAACTTACCTTTTCAAAGTGGAACAAATTTTTGTCGGAAGGCCGTCATGAAGTGGATGTTTTCGGAGCGACGACGCTCTTGGATCTTCAGAGGGAGACGGAGTTCAGACAAGTTTCGGGGATGCGAAATCCTTCGCGGCAAGCTGTGCCACTGAAAATGTTCAACAGAGGGAAATTAGAAGTTGAAGTTCTTTGTAGCGACTGGCTTGAAAATGGAATGATTTGACCTTCTTTCTTGTTCTTTGATCTACTTCTGAATGGTATAGGTTGGCAATCAAATAGGCTTTGCTTTAAACGAAACACAACTCAAATGTTGCTGGATGAGCCACGATGGTTGAGGCTACTTATTTGTCAACCGGGGCAACTCTCCGTCACGTCACGTGAGCAAAGCGCGTGTGTGCTCCGTGCTCCAACCGGCCAAAACTGACGGTGAACTTACCACTTCGATATAAAACCACAGCGGTCCGGAGAGACAGAAAATGAGGTATCGACCTCATGACACCGATATCGGTTTCATATCCACAACAGCGTCGGTATCGATATTTGGATCGAGCTCCACGAGAAGGGGGCTTGCATCAATCACCTCATACAAACTGCAAGCTGGGTGGATTTCAACAATTGAATTTATGGCGCTACACTCAAGATGGGCGAAAGGCCAAAAGATAATTCTCCAGCCATCTCAAGCGCTCCTTTAAGGAGAGACGCTAAACTGACAAGGCATACTCATGAGATGGGGTCACCAAACGGCACCTGTCCCTGAGGCTTGCCGAAGCTCCTTGTGCGCACTCTTGACTTCGAACCGAGTCTGACGCATCTTTCCAACTCTGTCTACGAAACCCTTTGAAAAGTCCTCTCGCTGGTGAAACGTCTCTTGCCAAGCAGAAAGTGAAATAATGAGCCAGATCCTTTTTGCCCCGCTCCATTAACTAAACAGTAAACAAAAACGCTTGCATCAGCCTACAATGCATCCAGCCATCTATTTTCCACGCCGCTTATCCTTCGCAAGCAGGATGATGAGGGGGAGACAAAAGGCGAGAGGCGAGCGCTTATACATGGATTTGGACTGTGGAACCGACATACCGCAAACGCTCAATGATCCTATTTGGAATTGGTCGTCATATCTGTTGACACGACGGGGTCCTTCCCGTTTGTATTTGCGCAGCTTTATAGATGTCAAAGCAAGCATGTAGGCTATCCGCTGCCGATAAAGTATTTCAGAGGGGGAAAAAGCAAGCCGAGCTCCCGTTTGTATTTGCACAGCTTGATAGATATCAAAGCAAGCATTAGGCAATCCGCTGCTGATAAAGTATTTCAGAGGGGGAAAAAGCAAGCCGAGGGGTAGCTCAATATGTAGATGGTGACATCATAAAAACATGTCGCAGAGCACTGTGCATTTTCTAAAGGGCAGCACTTTGGCCAAGGCTTTGTTAGAGTGCAGTATGGCTCCGGGACGCCACTGGGAACGGCCAAGTATCGAGAGCCAGAGCCCTGACTTGATCGCGCTTCTCTGGAGACACTCACAAATGGCCGACTACCTGCACTCCCCTAATTGAATTTGACCTCGAGTTTGGCGGCAGAGCCTGCAAGGAAATGTCAAGAGTATTCCCAAAGGTGTGCTTTTCGTCTAAGGACACTTCAGCGGAGACAAGATCAAGTTTCTGAGGCGCATGCTCTTCATTCTTTCACGCGTTGCGACAATTTCTTTGTTTGACGTTGTCGTAACGAGGTACGGAGTGATCATTTCATTGAGAAACTGACAAGCCTTGAGAGGTAAATCTGACGATGTGCATGTCTGATCAATCACGAAGACTGAACAGTACACCTATGAGTTAGTTCATTTAAAGGGTCAGGCAATATTTTTTGTTTTCCTCATTTTTGGGACGGTCTCCTGCCAGTCCATTTCGAACTCAAAATCAAAAACAACAACAGACAGAAGGACAACTTAAAAAAAAACAAAAAAAAAAACATTATTTCGCAAGTATTGTGTGCTGCACTGTGTTTTGCACTGACATGAAAACAATTTCTAAATATTTTTTAAGGATTGATGAGTCAGTTAGTTGGAATCAAATATGTCACGATACAATCGTATTCATACTGATTGAATAGATGCAGATATAAAAAATCTTTGGAATTTTCAACTCTTAAGTGATGCTCACTGAACATCGTACAGTACCAGAAACTATTTCTCTGAAAAAGAGGAGCGCGTACCTTCATTGTCAAGGTCCTCATTAAAGAAGCTGCTGAGAGGGAAGGCAGACATTGTACTTCGCCAGCAGAATTCCAGTCAGTCAGCAGGGCCAGCTTGTTAGGTGTCCAACACGCTGCCAAACTGCAACACCCACGAAACACAGAGAACTAAGTAAGGCATATTAATGACGAGGAAAAGTTTTGACTTGTAAACCTATGGGAGTAAAATCAGAAAATAATTATCACTACTACTAATGATTATGTCTTATTTTTTTTTCTCTGTCATGAATGCCTCCATCGATCTAGTTTCCTGTAGTACTTGTTCTCAAGAAGGTCATGGGTGAGCTGGAGCTGACTGTTTTTTTAAATAACATTGCGCAGTATTGCACTTACTGTGTTCCATCCTTTGAACGTAGAATTGGCAATACATATAAAAATTGTATGAATCCGGTATGACGCTAGTTTGCAATTGGTTTGGGTGCAACCGATATGCAATAATATAATCAAACCATACTTATTAATCAAACAAAACTAAAAGGCAGAAGGACAAAATATCCCCGTTTCACCGAGTATTCCACCCACTACCAGGATGTCAAATATAATTCATCCCACCTTAGTGTCTGTAGTCAAACTTGTTCTAGTTTTCAAGGAACTTCACAACAACTTCCAAATTGGTCCCAGTTTGCACAAAAAAAAAAAAAAAAACTGTACACTCGCCTCCTGACACCGTGAAGGATCAAAGCAAGTCTTTTTTGTGGAATAGATAAAAACTGGAGTCTGGAACTGCAACATTTTAGGAAATCTCAACTACAGTATAATAATGTTTTATCCAGTTAAGTTAAAACGTGTTGTGGATAAGAGCCATCATTTTGAGTGAACTGAGACAAACGGAAAATGGAAGTTAGTTGTCGGACAGGTAAGCCACAGTTTAAGCGAGGAGTTTATTGATAATGAACAGTGTGAGCGCAATATAAAGTCTGTAGATTGCTTAGGCGCGTGTGCAACTGTTTGGAACACCTTACGAATATTTTGTGAAGGGAAACCGGGGAAATTTTGAAATTGTTCAGCAACGATCAATTAAGATGGCCCTGCGCATCCGCATTTGCACCTGTGTGAAAAGTACGTTTCTCTTTTGAGAAAGAAATGAAAGGAGTCAATTGGAAATCATGTAACTTGCTTACCTGGTGGTTACGTTTTCTCTCTGTATACATTAGACGAAAAGTAACCGTCAACAAACTTTTGTGTGCTATCTAGAAATAAGACACACGAGGGGGATGTTGGGCAATGATGACGGTGTGCGGGGGGTGACGGGTAGTTTGAATGGTGCGTTGTAGTTTACTCGGGTAAATTCACAACTTATCCCGTGAACTTTCTTTTTAGGGTTTTGTTTCACTTTTCCCCTTCCTCTGTTTTCTTTTAAAAAGTATCTTAAAATTGTTGACTTATAAATATCCCTCCGATATTACTAAATGTTTCTTTCCAACGGTACAATTTGACAGGTTGTCCGAGCCGTGACATTACCAAAGCAATCCATGTCGACACGAAGTGGAAAAATGCAAATGCCTATAACAAGTGAACGCACCACTTCGCTCCACGCCATAGGTGATTAGAGGACGCTGAACTATCAGGGCGACGCCGTTTTGGACACTCCCCGCGGCCGGAGTACGCCGAGCTCTCTCTCAAGTCGGTCCGGAGCTCCATTCAACAGTGCCGAGAGCCACGTTCAAGCTCCAAGACTCGAGTTTCCACTTGCAGGCAGCCCGGAACGGAGCCGCTCCGGATTTGGACTGCAATCATCTTCGCGGTGCTAGTTTTCTGCGGAAAATTGGATTTGAGGAGAGAGGAAGCGACTTTGGGAGAGTTAACCGGTAAGTTGAGCATTTAGTTGTGATTTGGGCTCGGCTTTGCCAAACTCTTGTTGTGGTTTTTGCTTTTGTTCTGTTGCTGCAACTTTTGGACAGTTTTCCCAAACGTCGGCTTCACGACTCATTCATTCCTCTCCAATTCGCGGTGGAGGGGGTTGGGGATTGCAGTCGAGTTTCTTTGTGTTTTTATATGAATAAATTGGAATGTATGTGGACATGAGGGAAGATATTAGTGCTGTGAATTCGCAGTGTAGTAGTAGTAGTTGTAGTTCTCCTTTTGGTTTTTCCGTCTCGAGTTAATTGGTTTCATCTGGCGTCTTAGTGTGTGGTGAGATGTCCCACTGAGGAGACGCAAATCCAACTTAAATCATTCCAACTTGGGACCAATTGTTGTCCTTGCCACTATTTGTGGCATCATGGAACTTTATACATGCGCAATTTCTGCACAGAGAAACTTCTTGTTCCTATTAAAAGTTAAAAAAAAAACCTCTTAAACGGATTGTAACGACTTCCTCTGATCTGTGGATAAACGAGGCACAGAAAAGGATTACTGATATCTTACGGTGGTTAAACTTTGAGGGCGATGTCATTGACCCCAGTTTTCAGAGCTCTTTTTTTTCAGTGTTTTTGGAGTAAATCAACGGTCGTCTGTTGCATGCGTCTGAAAAAGGTATTCATCCACTTTATATACGAAGTAGCCACAGTACATAAAATTGTCTCAGACTACAGACTGGCTTCTAATTTTAATACTTATCTGTAAAACAGGGTGCCAGTAAAATATCAATGTTCTTGCTGGCTATGTTGATCGCTAATGGAAAGAATGCAAAAGCATTTTGATTGGATTAAGCCAAATCACAAAGCCTGCTGTCTCATGAGATACTTTATTCTTTCCACAAAGAGAAATGATCTGTTGTAAAACAAAACTGCATTGCTTGTTTCGGGCTCTGACTGCTCCATTCCAAGTGTTGAGATTTTTTCATCGGAAGTCAACGAGAATCTTGCTAGAATCTCACAAGACTTTTGATAAATATTATTCATGTTTTTCATCTGTATGTCCATTGGCTTCGAGGTCCCCCCCCCCCACACACACAAATCAAATATGAACTTTTTCCTGGTCAAACATAGCTGTTGATGGAAAAAGTGTGTGCAGTTCTTTATCGTTGAAATCATTTGGCTGTTCTCTGTTCTCGTTCCTTCATCAAAGGTGTTTGTGTTTTCAGTTGACAATGCTTCAATAAATGTGCCTGAAGAACTTTTCTCGAACGCAAGCCATCGAGTGGTCGAGGTGTGCGATGATGACCAAAGTCCCTCAGCCGGGTTGTTGTGGAGAATAGTGTTTGTACTTACTTGCCTTGCCGACCAAGCTATGCAGGTTGGCGTTGTGAGGCGTGTCTCATGGTAGCAGTGCTGCATCAACAAAGGTACATGTGCATTCCCAAAAGGGGGGTGGGGGGAATTAGTATCTGTGCTGAATTTACATCCATGTGGACATTTTTTTTATTTTTTGGGACCACCCTTTTACATGTTTTCACCGACTGAATACATCAAGCAAGAAGCCCAAAACGCATGGGGAAGAAAAAAAAAACTCTACAAGCAACAACAGAGAAGTTTTTTGTTTCAACTTCCAATCTTGAAACGCAATATTTTCAGATTTTGATACCCTTCGCCCATTACAATGTCATTAATCCATTCCAGCCGACCCGAAAGTCACCATTTTTTTTTTTTGGATTGAATAGTTCTGTATTGTCTAAAAAAACGAGAATACAACTCAACGTTATTTATATGGCAGTTAAAAAAAAAAAACACTGCTGGAACAAAGTGCTGTGAAAAAAAATCCGTCCATTATCTGATAAACATAATAAAAAAATACATTTTTTAAAATGATCAAAAAAAGAAAAGTACCAGAGGGGCTCAGTCTACAAATTGTGTGAAGTTGAAAAAGAGAGAGGAAGAAGACTGAAGTCTCCAACGACGAGAATAATGGCGCCAGGATGGTAGAAATAAAATCTCGTGATCAGTGCGCACGACGTCACTGCCGTTGGCTGCAGAAGCTGAAATTTGAATGAAAACAAACTGGTTTCCAACAGCCGTTAGTTTGCCCATTGGCAACATTGGTGGTGAAAATGAACTGTTTGTTATAAACTGTCGTTACTGTGGTATTTCCTTGTTGGATGTGTGCACGTAAGGGGCGTGGTCGAGCGAGTGGCATCTGACGACACGAATGTCGCCCGATTTTGAGGCGAAAGACGCAGTGTCCCATAGCCGGTGACGGACTTGTAGCGGTGTGACCCCTGGCCAGCTCCAAAACACAGAACGATATTTATTTGGTAGTCTGACGGCACAGCCATCGCCAACGACAAAAAAGTCGTATTGTTTGACAAAGGGCATTAATTGGTTGGGTTTGTCTGCGAATGAACCTCTGGGGGTGAGAGGTGGCTTAAAGCAGCACCCTGTGAGCACCTCCCACCTTCAGTCGAGTGGCGACGCATCTCATCTCACTCGTAACTCCAATTTTGGTTGCAATTCAAAGCAAAAAAAAAAAAAAATGGATCGACAGCTCTTAACTCGCAAGAATAATTTGAATTTGTCATTCTTCCACTGGCTGACATCGGTTTTCATATTTGCGTGTGGGACGCCGCTGCCAGATGAAACCCACCTAGTGGCCTGCTGCTGATCCTGCTCATGCAAAGCAGTCTGGGGGAGCATTTCAGGTGTGTTTGTACGCTCATACAGTGAGAGAATGCAAACCTTGCAGTGTGCTTTCACTCTTCACTGCTGTCGATGATTTGTGTTTTACAGTGGAACGTCGCAAGTCAACCGAGACGAGGGTCAACTTCCGATTTTGTTCATTTGTTCATCGTATAGGTTTTGTTTTTTTTTTTCCTTCATCATCTCAGAGGAACCGATCATGCAATTCTCATCTTGAGTGAAATGATTCATCATGTGAAGCCATTATTTTAGGAAGGTGCCCTAAAGCGGAGGTGTCAACTAAATTTCTGTCATGAGCCTGATTTTAGTTAGTTTCTCTTGGAGGGCCATTTTGACTGAAACCACATAAAGAAGTCAAGGAGAACGGTTTATTCGCCAATTTAAGTTACTGTTATGAGGGGTTTGGTAACAAGAACATGCATTTTCTTTAAAATTTTGGTACAGATTTTAGCAAGCATCATGAAATTTGATTTGCTTTCGCAGGCCACATAAAATGATGTGACGGGCCAGATCTGGCCCCCGGGCCTTGATTTTGACATCTGCCCTAAAGGGTTCAGATGCAATAAACCTGATCTCATGAGTGCGTGTTTGTGGTATAATCATATTGAATAATAGTGGACAGAAAAAAAAAAAAAAACCTGCAGCTTTGGCTTGTTTCCTATTGACATTATCAAAGGGCGACAGGCAGGACAAAGAGGGACTGTGACAATGGCCCGCTTCCTCTTGGCTTCTTTTATGTCATGGAACAAATCAAACAATAGTTCCCATCGTTCACCTGCTCTCGCTTTTTTTTTTTTTTTTTTTTTTTTTAGCATCATTATTATTATTATAATTGAGCCCAGTTATTAAATTGTCACCTAAAGAAACAGAACTATCGAGTAGTAATATTTGCACACCTTGAACACTCAATTTGTTGATGTCAACAATCACAATATGAACCTCTGCATTCAGAACATCTTTTTTTTTTTTAACCATGAAATGCCAGATGTTTGAAGTGGTTTGTCGAAAGGTCCATCAAGCGTGTTCGTGTACAAACTTGTACTCCCTCAAATCACGCAGAAATCCAACGCACACGTGTTGATGATTCAAGATTCCAGGTCACTTTTCCAGGCAGCAGCTTGCCGTGTGTCGGTCGCTTCAAACCTCGGTCCTCTTGTGTCCTGACCTGCTCTCCGCCACACCCATGACGTGCTGCTGCTGCTTCTGCTGCTGCTCTTCCTCCTCCTTCTCCATTCAGGAGTATTTGAATCTCTCCCCAAGCTGCGATATTGTGACTCAACTGCCATGGCAAGACCGACTCGGTCTGCAGGGCATTTTAGACTCCTTTTTAAGCATTTTTTTTACTTGGATACAGATGCCGCTGTGTTCACGCAACCGCTCCAGGGTTAAAACGCTGTCTGAATTACATGCCCGACTAATTATAGAGCCGCAACTTCCATTGACTATTGTGATTAGCTCAAGTCAAAAACGGTGACCAAACCCTTCTTGGTCTCTGCCAAGCTCCACGAGGGTTCAAATATTAGAAACGGCACTCGGGGGGTGGGGCGCATACCATAGAAAAGAGGATCGTCTGTGTCCACAATTCTGTGGTAAACAAAATAAAAGGTGGCAGTTAAGTCGTGCGCCTGTAAATAATAAATGCACATTTAATGGCGTTTCTTCACGTTGCCCTCGCAGATTTGATCTGACGGCGCTATCTGGGTCACAGTGCGCGCCTCGTATAATAACCCTTGTGAAATCTCAGGCCCGGCTCATCCATCGGTGTCAGATTTTCACTGATTAAAATCTGTATTATGTACAGCAGTTTGAAATTTGACCTTGTGATCCGTACAATGTGCACGTGAGATAAAATTCGACAGACAGGCGAGTCGCTTAAGTGTTATTTGAGCCTGTCGAGAGACTCCACGTTAGGCGAAAGGGGGTTGTATCCAGGAGGTGCAAGGAAAGTGTTCTTGGGAGTGAGAAGTCACAATCCGAGTCATCAAATAGCTTTGTGCGCTGTCGACTCATTTCACAGAAAGGCGCAGTTTGCCAGATCGCGGACGAGCGGCCTGTCGGAAGTTTGCTGTCAAACGAAACATAAAATAAAGCATGCGGTGTATTTAAAGCAACCAAGTAACTTTCCCCGATACCAAAGTCGGCTAGCTTCACTCCAACGCATAAATTGAAGCGCCATATTTGGATGGGCTAAGGAAACTAGCATTGATGTCGCAACATATTTGAACAGCAACTATTCAGCGACAAGTAGAGACAGAAAATATACAAGGAGTCGCAGGCATAAATTCTTTATCCTCTGACCAAAGTAACTAATCCTACTGAGGTGTTGTGACCGTCGTCTTCCTTCATATCCATATGGATAAATTATATTGAACTGCTCCCTGGTGGCAAGTGCGCGCGCACCACAAGAAGCCACGCAATGAGATGCTCAGTAATTCTTCACCTTCTCTTAAATTATTCATGCATGTTTGTATATAGTGCAGTACTGTACCGTGCCATTTTTCTTCTCAAAAGCACAATGCTACCATATATTATACTTATTTATTTTTTGGGGCATGTTTTACTGCCTACCGGAACGGATTAATGGCATTTCAAAAGATGATTTGACAGGTGTGTTTTGAGTTATGATTGTGGCCAAGGAAGGAATTAAAATCCAGTCACCGCACCGCTGTGTGTTATGATGAATGGCATTTCCTTTTAATGATCACATTCATTTGAGACTCACTCAACTCAGTATTTCAGAAAATAAGTTTTAAAAAAAATATATATTTTTCTGGCTACACCCCAAAAAAAAAAAATGTCTTAACTTGACCATTCTTTCGTTGTAGGGCTGGCCCTTGACCACTCAGCACTAAGGATGATGCCCCGGAGTGTAATCAAGGCTATCGGGTCTTCTCTTCTTTCCTCTTTTGGAGGCGATCCAGCAGCCTGCAACTCTTTTTAACGGGATTGTGCCACTGGCTGCCTCTAAGCCACTTCTTAGATCTGGAGTGTGTGTGCGGTTACTAGCAAAGGAGCCGAGACCTTTCGGCTGCCAACAGAGGCGACGGAATTGGTCAGCATGTCCTTTCGCCGATGACGAAAGGGGCCACGTGCTGTAATGTAGTTTGGATGCACCAATGTGTCTGGTCTGCTTTTTCCGTGGTGTGGCCCCATGCCCTTTTTTTTTTCCCCCTTCCTCCAAACAGGTGATGAAGCGCAGCCCGTTTGAAATGGAAAAAGAAGTTTGGGCGTAAAAATCACTCTGTCTCCCACTAGCCTACTCACTCTTTGAAACATAATAACCTCCGCCAAGAAATTTACAGGATGGTGATCGGTCGAATTGCTTGTTAGGTAGCAGCGGCGGCCATGAATTTTCATTTCTTGACATTCGGGCAGACACTTTATAGGAAGTGGCTATCTATTGAACATGTGGTGGTTGGTGCTCATGCAAATTTGGATTTTTCTGTCACAGTTCCCCGTATTGGCCGCCATTTTCGAGCGTTGGCTGCCAAATGAAAACCTTCTCATCAAAATTGGGGGGAAACAAAAGACCTTTCTATGCCAAGCAGAAGAGCAACTTTGACCAAAGTGTTTTTTTTTTTTTTTGGCTTTTTTGCCAAATTGTAATGGCAAAGTAATTTATTTAGAGCATCACAACTATGAAATGAGCCATGCTGACTCACCCCACGGCTCCTCGCTTACTCTATTCACTACCATGACACTTATACACGCTTATACCAGCCGGTAAATTGTGTCCGGTTCTTTAAGTTGCCATCTTTCCAACTTTAGCCAGTTGGCATTTCTCTCCCTCATATTTGACATTAAAAGCCAAGATTTGCCTCCTAATCATTATTTTCTCGACGAGTATAGAGGTCAGCAGTTGACAAATGATATGTAGCAACGCCGATGAATGAGATGTCTGGAAGTCTTAAGGAATTACAAAAACAACGGGCGCAAACTTCATCAATTGCTTATTTTTTTAAATGATGCCGTTCTGTTTCTTTACAACAATCGTTTTTGGCTCGCTAAAGCCAAGGCGCTTCTTTCTGGACTAATAATATTCAGCCCTGGAGGGAAACAGAAGCCAGGGAAAAAGTGAAGAGGAAGTTTACACGGAGCCAGTTTTTTTTTTTCTTTTTTTTTTAGCTCTTCCAAGAACTCGGGCTGTCTCGAAGTTACTGCTTGTTTGACAGCCCGGACAGAGTTATGTGTTGGAAACTCTTGAGGGTTTTTCTTCAAAGCCTCGTGTAATCTGGTCTGAGTCATTTCATTACCTGCACTGGATGCCTTTGTCTTCCGAGTTTGCATCCCAACCCTCCTGAGTGTCATTTGAATGTGAAGGCCTCTTAAATTACTCTCCAACCGCTCGCTACTGTTTCTGGTTTTTCGACGGAGTGGCGTACCGCAAACATGGGAATGGGTCGACTTGCTACGCTTCTGTTCACCGTCGGCCGTTGCAAAGAGACTTTTTGTATTGCGCGAGGGGTGAACAGTCGATGACTACCCGGCCTCAAAAGGTTGTCCTTGTACGTGAGGTCGGTCACAGCGGCGAACATTGCGTCGCGGTTGAGCAAAGCCCCGTAACAGGGCCATGAATGTATGCTAGGCCCCTCTTTTCTCCCGTCCTATAGCAATGGGATTAGCGTCCCAAAAGGGCAGCGCGGGACTGAAAAGTGCCAGCCCCAGCATTGTCTTTGTGCGGGCGCTCGCCAGCTCAGATCTTTTACCGGCCGTGTGGCGAAGCCAGCAGACGGGTGAGAAAATGTGGGAATCCCGCGCTATTTCTTTTGATTTATAAAACACGTCTGAGTAACCGCCCAGAGGTCAAGCGTCAAGTCAGTCGTTGAGACCAAGACTGACGATACAAACGCAGACCTCGTATTCCTTCTTCTTCGATTGCTGACCAATCCAGTGTTGATTTTTCTGGCAAATTTGACAACCGCTTATTTACGTAGCTTAGCATTCTGATTGAGGTTTTGAATGATACTTCTCAATAAAAGGCAGAAGTCAATGGCCACTAACCTGACATGGCCACCTCTTTCCAGGTCACTGCACAGCATGTTTGACAAATGCAAATCTTTTTTTTTTTTTTTTTCTCCAGGGCGAAACCAGCAGCCAAAATGGAGGTGAAAACGTCACTTCTAGACAACATGATTGGGGTGGGTGACATGGTCCTCCTGGAACCTTTGTCAGAAGACTCCTTCCTTGAGAACCTGAGAAAGCGCTTTGACCACAATGAGATCTATGTAAGTAATGTATTTCAGTGTATTCATTTCGCATACGTATGAAGTTTTGTGCTTCCCGTCTTCAGGCATGTTGAAGTCCTCATAAAGGGGAAGTTGTCTTCTCAATCTGATACACCAGTGAGAAGAGTGACGGTCCACACACTGGCTGTCAAGTTAGACTATTTCCCCAAAAAAAAAAAATCCTTTCTTCTTACGATTCTGTCATTCTTTGTCCGCACACTCATGGTAGACAATGAGGCACTCCAACGCAGCCACGACAAAACACTATGAAGGAAAGATGCATTGTCAGTGTATTTGTATAGCTAGTTGACTAAATGCATGCCGCAAATGTGCTGGATAACCGCTGATGCCCAATTTTTTTATTCAATTGGATTAATTTTTTTATTTTTTTAATGTAAATGGTGAAAAATGCTGATTGGATGTTTTTAGCACCTAAGTTCAATATCAGTGTCTAGACAGTGATGTCAGAATTCATTTTTCAGGGTCTTTACATTTTAGTTTGCAATTTCCATGCTTCCCTTCTGCATTTGTCTTTTTTTACGGTATGTGAGAGTGGCTGGCTGGCTTTCTATAGGCAAAGCCTTGACTGGACTATTTTTATGTCTCATAATGGGGCCCGAGCTTCATGCTCAGACTGTCTGGCTGCTCGAGACATCAGCTGTGATGATTCCACCTCCACTCTGGTTGCCGTTGGCTCCCAGTGCCCAAGGGATAATGTCAACTCATGCAGCAATGATAGCCGGGGCCGCGCACTCGATATTTTCTTAAGACGCAGCTCACTTCCCACACGAGCAGTTGGGATGGTGTTTTTATCTTCTTGTAGGTCGTGCTCTGTAATTATAATCTCTGGGCTTCTAATTTTCGAAATGAAGTCTTCAACCTTACAGCATTTTGAATCGCGTCGTAATGTAAAGATTTAAAAAAAAAAAATTTTAAGTGCCTTTTCAAAAGCTATAACTCGGGAAATCACAGCCAGCGTTCCTTCAATAAATCTCAATGACATTCCAGAATTGTACTTGCCGATTGGAGGGGGGAAAAAAAATGCCAATATTGCTTTGACTGCAAGGCACCAAAAGCAACTGGCTTATTTTAAAATGCAATTATTGGAAAATATATGAAGGAGTTGCCTTTGGCATTTCTCCTTAATGTGATTCGTATCGCTGAGAGACTTCGTTCTTTTGAAATAATGAAGAGGTCTGCACATGTTCACTGGCGAACATTGCGTCGCGGTTGAGCAAAGCCCCGTAACAGGGCCATGAATGTATGCTAGGCCCCTCTTTTCTCCCGTCCTATAGCAATGGGATTAGCGTCCCAAAAGGGCAGCGCGGGACTGAAAAGTGCCAGCCCCAGCATTGTCTTTGTGCGGGCGCTCGCCAGCTCAGATCTTTTACCGGCCGGGTGGCGAAGCCAGCAGACGGGTGAGAAAATGTGGGAATCCCGCGCTATTTCTTTTGATTTATAAAACACGTCTGAGTAACCGCCCAGAGGTCAAGCGTCAAGTCAGTCGTTGAGACCAAGACTGACGATACAAACGCAGACCTCGTATTCCTTCTTCTTCGATTGCTGACCAATCCAGTGTTGATTTTTCTGGCAAATTTGACAACCGCTTATTTACGTAGCTTAGCATTCTGATTGAGGTTTTGAATGATACTTCTCAATAAAAGGCAGAAGTCAATGGCCACTAACCTGACATGGCCACCTCTTTCCAGGTCACTGCACAGCATGTTTGACAAATGCAAATCTTTTTTTTTTTTTTTTTCTCCAGGGCGAAACCAGCAGCCAAAATGGAGGTGAAAACGTCACTTCTAGACAACATGATTGGGGTGGGTGACATGGTCCTCCTGGAACCTTTGTCAGAAGACTCCTTCCTTGAGAACCTGAGAAAGCGCTTTGACCACAATGAGATCTATGTAAGTAATGTATTTCAGTGTATTCATTTCGCATACGTATGAAGTTTTGTGCTTCCCGTCTTCAGGCATGTTGAAGTCCTCATAAAGGGGAAGTTGTCTTCTCAATCTGATACACCAGTGAGAAGAGTGACGGTCCACACACTGGCTGTCAAGTTAGACTATTTCCCCAAAAAAAAAAAATCCTTTCTTCTTACGATTCTGTCATTCTTTGTCCGCACACTCATGGTAGACAATGAGGCACTCCAACGCAGCCACGACAAAACACTATGAAGGAAAGATGCATTGTCAGTGTATTTGTATAGCTAGTTGACTAAATGCATGCCGCAAATGTGCTGGATAACCGCTGATGCCCAATTTTTTTATTCAATTGGATTAATTTTTTTATTTTTTTAATGTAAATGGTGAAAAATGCTGATTGGATGTTTTTAGCACCTAAGTTCAATATCAGTGTCTAGACAGTGATGTCAGAATTCATTTTTCAGGGTCTTTACATTTTAGTTTGCAATTTCCATGCTTCCCTTCTGCATTTGTCTTTTTTTACGGTATGTGAGAGTGGCTGGCTGGCTTTCTATAGGCAAAGCCTTGACTGGACTATTTTTATGTCTCATAATGGGGCCCGAGCTTCATGCTCAGACTGTCTGGCTGCTCGAGACATCAGCTGTGATGATTCCACCTCCACTCTGGTTGCCGTTGGCTCCCAGTGCCCAAGGGATAATGTCAACTCATGCAGCAATGATAGCCGGGGCCGCGCACTCGATATTTTCTTAAGACGCAGCTCACTTCCCACACGAGCAGTTGGGATGGTGTTTTTATCTTCTTGTAGGTCGTGCTCTGTAATTATAATCTCTGGGCTTCTAATTTTCGAAATGAAGTCTTCAACCTTACAGCATTTTGAATCGCGTCGTAATGTAAAGATTTAAAAAAAAAAAATTTTAAGTGCCTTTTCAAAAGCTATAACTCGGGAAATCACAGCCAGCGTTCCTTCAATAAATCTCAATGACATTCCAGAATTGTACTTGCCGATTGGAGGGGGGAAAAAAAATGCCAATATTGCTTTGACTGCAAGGCACCAAAAGCAACTGGCTTATTTTAAAATGCAATTATTGGAAAATATATGAAGGAGTTGCCTTTGGCATTTCTCCTTAATGTGATTCGTATCGCTGAGAGACTTCGTTCTTTTGAAATAATGAAGAGGTCTGCACATGTTCACTTACAAGTTTTCCGATCAACAAATTAAAATTTTCAGACTGCGCAGGTGTTGAAAAGAGATCGCGGACTCCTTGGATTCGATTTCATTTCTTCATTCTTGTCCTTCCTTCAATAGTCTTAACATGTTTGTTGATCCATTTATTTTTTGATTTAATTCCAGACTAATATTGAATTTTATTTATTTTAATTTTTTTTAGCATGAAACAAACGCAAGCCTCGCTCTTGTGCCGTGTACTTTTGGTCATCAGAAACCCTCGGCAGCACATGACGATGTTTAGATTGCAGTCAATTATGGACTTTTGTAGCGGCCCTCCCCACTTGAAAAGGCCCCAAAGCTCCCTCCTGTGTTGCTCTTGAACGAGAGGCTGTGGGAGGTTGTTGCCACAGGCAAGGCCGCGCTCCGCTCCTCTTGGAGTGGATTACGCAACAAACCATTACCATGGACAGCAGAGAGAATGTTTCTGCTTGATGTGTGAAAGTGCTATCCAGGCACTGTTTTTGAGCGTAGGCGTCGATGGCTGCTTATGCTCTCTGTGAGCTGAAGTGTTAGATTTTGCTCGGACGTGGTGTCAACGTTACGTAAAAATTGTTTTGTTTTGGTGTGATGGAAAGCAGAGAAAAGTTGAGAGTTTTACAGTAGGATTCTGTTTGCTGGACTTTGAATAAAGTGTAGCTGCACATCCACTACAGTAGGTGGCAGTGGCGCACTCAACACGTAAATGTATTTCTTTTGTTTTATGTATTTTTAATAAGGTTACAATCTGAGGCAGCGTTGTATTGTAACAATTTTATAGACACATGATACTATCGGCGAGGTTTTCCTCTTTGACGAATATTGGCGCACACTGCAGTAAATGAGTTCATGACAACTCCATAAAAATCACTCGCGTTGTTTTTAGTGTCAAAACCAGTTCAGACTGTCAGGGTGGAAATGCGGAAAACCTTTTTCGATGGCATCACGCTGACCGTAGTTTACGGTTTTTTGCGTTCATTATAGCGGTCACGCATGACACACTTTCTCCAAGTCCACGTTGCACCGATACGTCAACAAAATACTCGCATGGAGAAAAAAAAAACATGACAGCCACAAGCAGATGATTTTTCAAACTTGAAGGTGTGTACAAAGTGTCATCATTGGTTTGCCGGGCGCTGCCGCACCAGACTCCTCAACATTCTGAGGTTTTGCCCCGCCCCACAAATTCCCGTTTGTGTTCGGTTTCACTCCAGGCATTGCAAGCCTCAACACTGTATTAGCGATCCCCAGCTGAGCAAAGCTGAGGCAAGCAGAATTCCTCCCATTGTTGTTCAACAATCAGGTTTCAAATGCACTTGGTTTTGTTTTTGTGTGTTAGTTTTTTTTTTTTTTTTTTTTAGCTCAACCTGCTGTTTCTCCAGTAGAATGAAGACATTGCAAGTTCATTCACGAGCCGTTCACTCGTTTCTTCCCCGCAGACTTACATTGGCAGTGTGGTCATCTCCATGAACCCCTACAGGTCGCTGCCCATCTACACCCCTGAGAAAGTGGAAGAGTATCGCAACAGAAACTTCTATGAACTTAGTCCACACATGTGAGTGTCCCTCCAAGCTACCTTGATTTTTTTTGTGTGTGTGTGTGTGTGTGTGTGTGTGTGTGTGTGTGTGTGTGTGTGTGTGTGTGCGTGTGTGTGTGTGTGTGTTTCTTTGGAATAGTTTGTGTTGTGGTTCTAAAGAAAAATTCCCAAATACAAAAAAAAAAAGCGAGCAACTTTTTTATTTTATTTTATTTTTTTAAACAACATATGTGACCTGCGATTGACCGATGATCAGTCCACGTCCCAAGTCAGCCGCGGTCCACTTCATCCGCTGACCCTGAAAAGGATAAGCGGATGGTGGAGTTCAGCTCTATCTGTTGGCAAAAGCCAGTGCGTTGCACATCTCTGTAAAGATTATCAAAGTGCACTCTGTGACGAATGGGAGGTGGGGGGGCGGGGGGTGCTTGGCGAGGGGATCAGAAGGGCACTTGCTCTTGTCGTCTTGAGTAAGACTGGAGCTCCCCTGGCCATTCAGCTCTTTGGCTGACCATCTGTCCAAAAGCTACGTTACGTCAGCGTTGCCGCGAAGCTGCCAAGACGGAACAAAGGCCAACCCTCGTCAATTAGCCCGCTCTGTCTTTGGTTGTCAAGAGACCGAATGGAAGTGGGGAGGAATACCATTGTCCCAGAAGAGACACGTGCTAAGCAGACAAAAGCAAGAGTTCGTTTAATCGTTAGCAAGTATAAAGAAAAAAAAAAACAAAAAGCGGCCACAAATGTGCTCCAAGGTGTTTTTTTATACTTTATGTTGTGCCATTTCACAAACAATACCCACTAAAAAAGAGAGAGAAATTCTACAACGGTACTCGGTTGAGTGCAGAGGCCTAATCATTTAGATTCAAGTATGCCGTCTCCATGTCATTTCACAAACAATACCCACCAAAAAAGAGAGAGAAATTCTTCAACGGTACTCGGTTGAGTGCGGAGGCCTAATCATTTAGATTCAAGCTAAGTATGCCGTCTCCATCACGATCAAAAATTCCAGCAATTCGTTCAATGATAAAATCGAAGCCACGGGTGATGGGAATCGAAAGGAGATTCTTGATGAGAACCGGCTCCCCGTCATTCGATTCCAAGGAACAGTTTGCTTGGTTGCCAGATGATTGGGTTGAAGATGTCAAACGCAAGATGCGTATCTTGCCTCGTCGAAGCTCGTGGGACGCAAGGAGCTGTCGATGTATGAAAGACATGCTCTGCAGAACGCCAATCAAATGAAGACGCTTTCAACATGCGACACGAATTGATCTTAATCCTCAAGTCGGACCATCTGGGTGAAGCTTTATGGCGTTGCGTTGATCTACTCAACCTCGTGTTGCGTTCGCAGTACAGTCATAATGCATATCCGTTATTTTTTTTTTTCATTCCATGTCATCTTAAAAGATCAACAAAAGGAGGAATTCCAAGCGGAATTCTTGTTTGTACCCAAATCGGAAGGATTTTGATGGCTCATAAATGCCACGTAAAAGCTGCTTTCAGTTCGAGGGAATACTGTACATGTCAAAGCTTGAATTGATCATAAACAATGTCGGCATGCCCCCCCCCGCCGCCCCTCCTTAATACATGGCGGTTGACACCTTAGTGGCGGACAGAGACGCCTTAAAGAACGAATATCTGCTTTCACTTTCTTTTCAAAGAATGCACCTGCGCTCGAAAGGTAAATATCACTTGCGTGTCAACCGGCAACACATTTTTTTTTAAAGAGAAAGTTCCCATCACAGCTGTTTCACAATCAACTGAAATATGGTTGCAAATTCTAATTGTCTGAAAAACGTCAGTGGCGATTCAGTACCGAGACACTTGCAAATCCACCTCGCCGAGCCACTGTCCCTCGCACTCATCAAACCACCACAGTTCCGTTTGCCGGATGCGGCACCCGTAAGTTAACGAGCGCTCCCGACAGGCGCTGGCTTCCCTCTCCTACGCGTGTAAGGTAAAACATTATAGGTGATGTCATGAGTACCCCTTTGTCCTCGCGCTTACTCACCGCCGCTTGCCTGGAGGCCATCGTGGCCGAGGCTCGAGACAGATTGCGAAGTACGGCTTTGTGGTCTCTGGGGTGGGATCCTATTTTCCAAATGCTCGGTGACGTATTGAAATCCCCAATGCTCAATTGCATCACATTGGATGAAAGGCCATTGGGCCAAAGTCTGCTTGTGGATATGTCGGGGCTTTCCGCTGTTATGTCACTTGGCATTTTTGCAGATGAGCATCCTCCCGAAATTTAAAAAAAAAAAGTAAAAAAAACCCACTGATGTTTCGTCCTCTAGAATATTTCAACCCATCTGAACAAATATGCGTCATGACGCCTCTGCTGCAGCGCACCAATGGCTCATCAGCGCCGCATGTGCGAATAAGCTTAGAGTGAAAAGGATTTGGCACACCGGTTTCAAATTTCAGGTCGTCTTTGTCACGGGGGACCCTTGGCAGTCCTTCGGGCATCTTGCCAAGAACTTGGGACACATTTGACGACTCAACTCAGCTGTATTTGTGGAGCACTTTTAAAACAACCACGCTGTATACAACGTGCTGTACGTTTGTTACACGAAACTAGTAACAAAGACGGTAGAAAGCACAAAAACGGTCACGTGACAAATCAAGTGTCCTGCTGAGTTCAAAGCCAGAGAATAAAATTGAGTTTTATGTTATGTGCTCCCTCCTACGAGTACCAGTCAAGAGGCGAGCAGCAGCGTTCCGGATCGCTGTACGTTTGTTACACGAAACTAGTAACAAAGACGGTAGAAAGCACAAAAACGGTCACGTGACAAATCAAGTGTCCTGCTGAGTTCAAAGCCAGAGAATAAAATTGAGTTTTATGTTATGTGCTCCCTCCTACGAGTACCAGTCAAGAGGCGAGCAGCAGCGTTCCGGATCATCTGGACACGACTGACAAATTAAGACCGCAGCAACTGCATCCTGTTTTGTTGCCAAGTTCTTGCATGCAATGTTCACCTTGCGCATTTATGGCTTGTGTGAACTTTAATCATTTACTCATTAATGGCGCCACACCTTGGTTTGCCTTTCGCTGCTCGCCAGAGCCAAAAGGTTGTAAACATATACGGCTTTTGTCACTGCATTATTGCTCATATTCCTCCTGGACTTTGTACCAAGCTTTTCCTGCCAAAATTGACCAGGAAATTGTGCAGATGAATAAGTTCCCGCACTCCTTTGAATGTATATGAAAAGAAAAACGCCCCGACCACAAGCTCTCTGTAATTGACGGCCGATCAGTGCCGCCGGGCGCGGTCCGCCTCTTGTCGGCTCCCCCTCGACCAGCACCAGAAGTGGATAAATGCTCCAGCAAATGGATGAGCTCCTTGCTTATAAATATGCCAATCTTCGACTTTCTGCATTCAACACTGATCATTTTCACACCACGGCCTCTGTTGTGATCACGGTTTCAGCAGGCTTATGTAATCGCCGCTGGAGCAGCAAACCTGTTTGTCGGTCGCACTTTCTGAAATGGCATTTTGACTCGGGTGGGTAGATTGTGTTGGCGTGATGGTGAGCTCAAGCAAGCCCACAGAGGAGCGATTGCGAAAGAGAAAGCTTTCTCACTCACAACCCGCAGAAGAAACGCAATGGATGCATGGGTGGGGTGGAGAAGCGGCAATATAACAGGCTAAAATCCACATGTCATGGGGGTGAGGCGGGGCAAGAGATTAGTTGCATCCTGTAACAGTGCCCTGGAGTTGTACACAAGCTGATCAAGAAACAGATGGAACGCACCTCTGCTGTTTTGTGTTGCTGTCAGGAGAGCCCATGCGGAGTCATGCTCGGCTGGCACGTGATTGGTCAAATTACCCCGAACAAGCTGTTCAACAGATTTGGCGGTGATTAATGTGAAGGGGACTCAATAGCCTGTGGAAATTTGGCCATGTGTAGAAGAGCAGATTTCGAGACGTAAGAACGAGGCTGGCGCTAAACCGCCGCCGCCCTCGCTATCTGCCGTCGCGTCGCTGTCCGGCTTGCATCGGCTACTGCGCTCGATTGAATGTTATCTGGATATCATATATCCTGATTTCTTACATTGTGAAATAGTTCCTCTTTGTGTCCTGCTGTTGCATCATGAAGTCTGTGTTGCAGCACCGGAGGAATTCTCGAGTCACTAAATAAAGGCACATTCAGGTAACGGAGAGGGGGTTATGTAAAGTAGGCTACAGACATTTAGCGTGAGCCTGTTATTTCGTTGCATTCAGTTTTGCATTAGTCGTAATTAACGATAGTGCCGCCCGACTCAAATGTTGAGACGAGGCGCTTGGTTCCATCCGATTGTTTTGCCTCCCGTGGAGTTTTATTTGAACGTGAATCAAGGATTGCAACCGTAGCCCGAGTGGGTTATCTCATATTAGATAAACATTGGTTTTCTCACCGTTAATATGCGATCGTAATTCAAAGTTGGTAGTTTAAGAAGTAGGTCATCAACTCGCACGTTATAAATCTGCCCCAAGTTTGATGTCCTTTTTAAAAACGAAGCAGCGGTGTGAACGGCCGCGGCTATTTGTCATCGTGTCATCGCGGGCGGCCAAGGACATTTGCTCAAGTGGGCACAACGAGACATTGAGAGCAGCACCAATGGAAGAATTTCCCCAATCTGACAAGCCTGCGGCGTCTGGGATTATAAAATCAAGTCTTGAGCCCCCC
>NW_017804875.1:177534-206466 GCF_001891065.2 Hippocampus comes
CCCACCCCAACCACACACACACACACACACACACACACACACACACTACCACTAGCTCCAAGTATATTGCATAGCCAGGACGTGAGGTTTCATCCATGTGCTTTATTACTCGATAAAATCTCATGACTCAGATTTTCAGTCACATTCAGTAAACCCTGCAGTCATTTTTCATCTCGACTTTTTTTTTGGGTTTAATGTGCAAAATCTCTCCGCCCCAAGTCAATGTGCAGTTCCACCACATCCCCACCCACAAGTTTTCTTTCGTGTATGTCCCAGGACGTGTTAGCAGAACCACACATGTAGAGTCAAGTAAGGAGCCCCACTTTTAAAAAAAAAAAAAAAAGTAGAAGCACATCTGCACGTGTGTCTTTGACGCTGTTTTGTAGCCTGTTCTTCTTTCCACCTGTTTTACGCCGACACGATGTCATCACATCTGGGCCACATGTGTTGGAACCCGACATCTTCTGTGTCCCGCCTGGCCGCCCACCCCAGCTGCGCTGCCCACCGTCTCTTCTCGCACGTGCACGCGTGGGTGTGTATGTGTGTTTTTAGGCTTAGTTCGATCAGCCTCTTGGTCCACCTGGCCTTTCGGAAGGAGTTGTTTTGCAACAGGGCCAGGCGGATTTCCTGCCTGGCAGGGAAGCCTTGATCGCTCGGAAATCACGGGCTTCTCTCCTGATGCCGACTCAAAATAGAAACCCGCTGAATGTCCCGTGTAGTGCTTGTCCAAAAAGGTGTATTACACTCGAAATTAAACGGCATTGCAACTGTGCTCTTCGTTTATAATTTGAGCGTTAATGTCCATGGCTGACGTCCATGAGAAGGGATGCACTTTAGCCTCGCCCTGAACGCAGTTTGCAAAAGGGAGTCCTAAAAAGGCAGTTGCCAGAGCCCTGCTTTCCTGCTCACCAAGAAGTTGAGTTGAGAGCCGACCGAATTATTTTCTCAGCGCTGATGTCACGCACTTGTGTTTTTTTTGCTCACCGCTGCCACGTGTAAAATCCAAATTATAGCCCCCGTAGTCTGACGCGAAGGGGGAAGCGCCGAGCCCAACTTCCGCTCTCGGGCCTGGTCGAGTGCGCTTCGCTTCGATGTTGACTGATGTTTAAAACCACCTCTAGTTAGTGAGAATGCATCCTGGGGCGAAGCGAGGAGCTGAAATTTCACGTGTTCGTCAAGCTACTGTAATCATGGTAGCGCAACACAACTGTGCATGGATTGTACACCTCAAGCGTCACGAGTTGCAGTAAATTAGTTTGCGCCATTCTCGTCGACAAAGTGGATTTCCAATGGGGAGCATCCCAATACGTCGATTAGCCGTCAACTTTTTTTTTTTTTTTTTTGACACTCTCAACTCTGAGTTTGGGTTTTATTTGGATGAGATGCATCCTTTGAAGCGTATGTACACCTCAAGCGTCACGAGTCGCAGTAAATTAGTTTGCGCCATTGTAGTCGACAAAGTGGATTTCCAATGGGGAGAATCCCAATACGTCGATTAGCAGTCAACTTTTTTTGTTTTTTTTTTGACACTCAACTCGGAGTTCGGGTTTTATTTGGATGAGATGCATCCTTTGAAGCGTGTCAGGCAGGTTAAACCCAGCTGGCCAGAGCCAAATTTCAAAGTAATCCCCAACAAATTGATGACATGGTTTTCTCACTGCGAGTGGTCAAAGGCTTACAACCCATCGGGCCCCCCCCCCCTCAAAAAAACAAAAAACAAAACACATCCTGCCATGATGGCAAACTTCATGGTGACTTGAAGAATGCTACGTTAGTGCGGGCTTGGATTACAGCCAGGGTTGGTTCTGGGGGGCGGGGGGGGGTCGGCGTCCATCTTGATTTGTGAAATCGGGCGCTGAAACACAAATCACAACATCGTGTGCTGTAAAGGGTGCCGAAGGAAAAACAGATTGTGTTGCTTTTGTCGGGAGGGAGTTTCCGCGTTTCCCATGTCCAGCTGAATTTGTGAATGAAGCCATCATACGCAGTTTCGTAGGTTGAAAAGCAACCGGAGCATGCGAACAAATGACAAAATTCCAAGTTTTTTTATTAATTCCCTCCCAATTCCCCAATATATCCAATAATAGTTCAGGAAAGCCAAGTTGGCTTTTCGTTTTTCTCTGTTTGGGTTGGATTTGAGCGTGCCAATGTTTGAATAATTTCCGCCATTGCTGGCTTTCATGAGGACAAATCAGACAACGGCTGCACAATAGAAGTTCACATCCACATGTTCGATTTCTCATCGGGATTAAAACCAGTTGTGACTTCAACACTGCCCGGTCTGAAGCGGCCGTGCCTCCGTTAAATTTTGAAGATCAATCTGGGAATTATTAGCGAGTGCTGAACTTTAAACGGAGCCTCTACAATGCAGCTAAATAAAGCGACGGGTCTGTCTTACAGATGTGACCTCATTCTGCAATTTACTCACACGCTATTGATTAGCTTGGACGCCGTTGCGCCTGACTCGGCACTCTTGACGTTTCTCTCGACCTCTTTCACTCTTCGCCTTCCCAGAAAGTTGAGAGATTTAAGATTTTACTCGATGATGATCGAATGGACAAAATCCAGACACGAATAATAATCATTCCTGCTGAGAAATAGTGGCTTTTTATATCAAATCATTTGTGCATCGTATGCATGTGTTTGCAACAGTTTGGTTATGTCAAGAGGCAAGTCTTGCCGCTGTTGGATTCTAATTCGTTTTTTTTTTTCTTTTTCCCCCATTTGCAGTTACGCTTTGGCAGATGAGGCCTACAGGTCACTCAGAGACCAGGACAAGGACCAGTGTATCCTCATTACAGGGGAGAGCGGGGCGGGGAAGACTGGTAAGACACAATTTACTTTTGATCTTTTATTTTTTTTTTTACATTTTTGCTGAATTTTACCCAAACGTCAATGGGAGATATTTTGACTTTGATTCTTAATTTGGACTCTTTGCCCCAATAGTTTGGAACTGGTGATCGCAATCACATGCCCATACAGTTCTTGTTGAGCTCATGACTCCAAGAAAAAAAAAAAAAAAACTCAAGAAGAGAGTGTCTTGAATCCAAGTAGGCCAGTAAGTGGTTGGGTACATGTAAAAACGTGCCTTATCAGCTCATCTTGATGCTCAAAAAAGATCTGGCCAAGGCATAGTCAAAATCTGCTCAAAGGCAACAGTAGACGGGAATTGCTCCTGTGCGGGAGGCCTCACCTGTAGATCAAATCAGCAAGGCATCGGGATGGTGCTGATTTTTTTTTTTTCTTTTTCAAGAATCGTACAAAACGTACAAAACCGCTTCTCTGAGTAGATATCCGCTATATTGATGTTGTTTGAAATTCAAAATCGGACACGAAAAAAGTTTTAAAGTAAAAAGCACACTGTGGATAAAATTGATGGACTGGATAGTAAGTATTAAAAAAAAAAAAATTCAAACTAATAAATTGCAGTTTCCATGGTCTTCTGTGATGTTTCAGTAAGCGCAGCCCAAGACGGTATCAAGAATGTTTTTGCATAATGATCTGGGTTTTATTGAGGTGCTCTCGCTGATATATAAAAAAAAAAAAAAAAAGCCCTTTCCCAAAATGCCAGCCAGCTAAATCGAGGCGATAAATGTGGATTTTAGTAATCTCGTCGTCCCTGAAGCTTTGTAATGGAACAAGGCCATCAAAAACGGGCCTGCTCCAGCAATATGGGTCATCGGCGCCGATGTGGTGCTCGGGGTTTTCTCAGGCCTTCTCAGAGCTTGTCGATATCGTGAAACAATGACACGATGGAAAAGGAAATGTCTTGCGCATAGGAACGTCGACGCTGCGAGCACGTGCACGGCATGACGATGGTGATGACGAACATCGTCATTGACTCTGTTTGGGTCCCGCATGTTTGGCCTCCGCCTCCCCCCGGCTCAGCGTTTTGATGACCTGCCAGGCTCATTAGCGATGCGTCCCACCAGCGGTTGTCAAGCGCCTTGCTATCGCTTGCTGGCACATCCCCTCGCGTCATCGCTTCTAGGTCACCCTCCTCTCGCTGGCCAGGAGGAGGGATGATCCCCATCGCCAGTCCGCAACACAAGACGCGGTTTGGAGCTCGTCGCCTTCCTTTCGCTCCAAATGCCTTTTTCGACACGGCGTCATCTGGCGTCTCATTGGGGGCAGTTTTCACGATGCAGTAATAGTCCGAAAAGTGGAAAGGAGGGTGTTTTTGTGCATTGAGGCTTTCTTCTGTCAGAGGGGATGGCGTAAAGGGGGATTTATTTTATTTTTTTGAAGGTGGCTGAGAGATTGAAGGGATAACGCACGACTGGCGACAGAGTAGACTTGATATTTATCCGTGCGTGTTGTTGCAGAGGCCAGTAAGCTGGTGATGTCATACGTGGCAGCGGTGTGTGGGAAGGGCCAGGAGGTGAATAAGGTCAAGGAACAGTTACTGCAGTCCAATCCTGTGCTGGAAGGTGAGTAGAGTGAACCACAAGCGCCGTCCGTCATGGACTGTCTGTGTCAAATCAAGCGGAGCTCAAAGAACACCACTCTCTTGCTTCAACTTTAAAGATCAACTGTTTATTGGGGGTGGGTTCATAATCCAGAACATGTGTACTGAACAATGATGCTTTCCTTTTGCACAACTATATTTAGAACTCGCCACCGACCAGCAGGCAGCACCTTAAATCTCGACTTTTCTTGCTGCTTAGATTTAAAAATAAATAAATAAATCTTGGGTCCTCCTTAAAACTCATTCAGTACCAGCCAATTCTCTGAAAAGACGTTTAAAAACGTCTTTGGGAGTGAATGAGTTAAATGCTGCATTTGTAAATATTTTTTCGTTCACCCTGTTGTTTGCTCCCATTTGGGTGCAAAGGTTGCTCCTGTGACAGTCGAATTCCCCTCACGCCGTGAGAAATGTATCTCCCTCCAAAACATACGAAAGGAGGAAACATGTCAACTGTGTGAAAACCGAGTCTTGATTTGAATGTGATTTGCCTAACGTTCAGGTTTTGTTCGTGTCCAGGTGCTTCAAAGCGATCGCATGTACAGTGTACAAAATGCATCTCATCGCTACAAGTCGAGCTGGAACGTGGCCGGCTGTATTTTCCGGGGGAGGGGAGAGGGGTGCGTGAAGGTAACAAGAGAGAGGACGTCGGTGGGCAGGAGAGAACGAGGCACTGTTTAGCCTTGTTGTTTGGACGTGACCTGTTATATTCTTTGCTTTTTTTTTTTTTTTTACTCAATGCTAACTCACATCCTGCTAGCCTTGAATTGCGCTCGCTATCTTTCTGCGGAGCCGCCGCATTCGAAAATGTACTTTGCCAACAGCGTACACGCTCACGAAGAATTGTTGGTATGGATGCGAAGGGAGAGAGAGAAAGAGAGCGTTTCGGTTTAGAGGCTTTGGCTTTAAGAGGAATAAATTTGCAAATAATGCCGCGTTATTGCTGTCACACAAACACAAATGACGACAGGATAAGAGTCGTTTCAATGAGCGTTTGTTTCTATTTCACGTAAATTCACACGAAGTCATGAGACCTGAATGTGGCGTGATGACAAGGTTCACGTCTATCCAAGCCTGGAAAATCCAACTCCTTGACATCATCCAGATAGAATTATGCTGGACATTGAGCAGATCAAAGGCTTTGTGTCTCGTATCATGATGATTTTCGTCGAAATTTTGTGGGCCTTTTTTTTGTGTTGTCATGCCTTTTGACGTGCTGTATTTGTATTTTATGGCTTGCCACTATTTTCCGATTTTTCAGCCTTCGGAAATGCCAAGACAGTGAGGAATGACAACTCGTCCAGATTTGTGAGTGTCCTTAAAAGCATTTCGACTCTAACCCCTCAAACCGCCGCCGTTCATGCATGTGAACTAACTAACTGAAGGACTTCAGCGTGACCACATTTGGATTGCACATTGCTAAATGGGATCATTTCAGCCCGGCGAGTGTCCGTCTGCAGCAGATAAGTCTTGATCGGGTTTGAAATGGGATTCATCCGTACGAGTGTCACCAATGGTGCGGTCTCCGCGGTAACAGCTTTTCCCGTACAGTTCTGTTTTTGGAAAAACACACTCCCCTATGCTTCGCGTCAGCAGCAGACCTGCAACGGTTGTGATATTTTGAAGCGACACGTGAGATGGCTTTTTGACTTTGAATTTGACTTTGGCTTTTGACTTTTTTTTCCCCTCCATGAATGGAAAAAGTCATTCCTTTGTTTTCCTGCCCAGTTGCCGCACGGTCACGCAGCCCACGCCTGCACAGATCGCTTGGATTTAAACGGCAAATGGGGTTATTGCACAGCTTTTGCGACTGAAAAGACAACTATTTCATTCGGTCTTTGTTTTTGTACGCGCTTTTCCCATAAAATAGCGGCCGATTGGAGAGGCCTCGCGTCTCATCGAGGTCTTTTGGATGCGGCCTTTGAGGCGAGCTTGGCCGTTCAACCCCGATGCAGTCGCCGTGCAATATTCAATCGCTAATCTCCATCGTCGCTATGAAATCATGCCAGTGCTCAGACCCGAGTCGTAACCATGCAGGAGTATTATAACGGATTATGTCCCTGATCTGTTTATATTTAGGTAACCTTGGCCTAAACCTTCAGACGAGGTCGTGATGACATGCCACCGGATAGCGGGTCATCAAACACCCACGGATGGTCATGAAACCGTCTTTTAAGACGCTAAGCTTGCTCGCTCCTGACCACCAGCTATTCATGTCACAGGGCCGTCTGCGCCACTTCCGAGTTTGAATCGGAGGGACCCGGAATAGCATTTTTAGTCCTAATTATGGCCGAGCAATCGACTGAAGTTGGAGGTCCAAGATGGTGCCCCCCCCGCCCCGTTTTTTTTTATTTTTTTTATTTTTGCCTCGAACGGAGAGGCGTGCGTAGATCCAACTCTGTCATTTTGTAACCGGTGACCTGTGGCCTACAGGGAAAGTACATGGACATCGAGTTTGACTTCAAAGGAGATCCTCTCGGTGGAGTCATCAGCAACTGTAAGTATAACCCGCCCTCGTTCTCAAGTCGCGCAAAGAAACCTTCATGTGTTAATGTGCATGCCATACAAAGAAGAAACATGTCGGCAGTTCATCAAAACTACTGCACAGACGCCCCCCCCCCCACACACACACACTGAAGCCAATCTCCTGCCCAGACTGAACAAAACACACACACACACCCCCTCCGCACTGTGACTCTCCCCTATTCAGTTCTTGTCTCTGTTTTGCTTTTTTTATCTTGCCTCTGTTCACATTGTTTTGTCTGCGCCGGATTCCCCGCCAGAGGTCACAGAAAACAACGAAGGGGAGCTTATGCCGGAGGCACAAGTGACTCTCTGTTAATTCCGGTGCAAGGGAGTCGAGTGTGAGGAAGATCCACGGACATGTGACTTCTTCGGAAAAGAGCGCGGCCGACTATTAGAGCGCACGGGGGTCAACGCGGCTTTTCTGAAGGAAGCGATGCATCGGGTCGAGTTTTGTGTCCTCAAAATGGCTCTCTATTTTCTCGCCGTCCGTCAGACCGGTTTGGATGCTCACGGTGGAATTGACATGCTAACTGGATTGTGGTCAATGCGCAGCGCCTCACACTTGGCGTTTCGTTGCCGTCAGCCCGTCGCTCGTTCTATTATTGATGCGCTTGAGCTCAGTGATTCACGGGGCCGTGGGTGCCGGCGATGCACATTCAGGTCAGCGAATGGCTCTCGACCTGCGTTGCGCCCGTCCTCGCGGTGCCCACCTACTGGATGAGTCACTTTTTGTTATTCTGAATTACAATAGCTGCTTTTTGACTTCTAAAATGGCCGCCGCGATAAGGAAGAGGATTGGGATGGTAGCGGTATACGATCAGAAACGTCGGTGTTGTGTGTATGCAGAGAACATCTTTTCTCTCGCCAAATGATCTCGATCACGTTTCCAAACGCAAACATCCGATGGCTACGCGCTGACGGCGAGTACGATAAAAGACAACTTGTACACGGTTGCTAGCTTTCTTGACCCCAGTAAATACGTTTGGCTCTTCCAACAACAAAGCACAGAAGCCTCTTTTAAATGCGAGATATGACTTGGTCAAAAACACGCCGCGCTATCCTGAATCAAGTGGCCATCATCCCGCACATAAACGGCTCGCTACTCAAAGTCGCCACTACAGGGAAAAAAAGCGAGTGGAACAAAATCAGCTTCTGTTTCTCACCGCACTTCGCAAGTCGTGCTGTAATACGCTCGCTACTTCATTGAGCGATGCGGACCGCTAGCCATTCGCTGACTTCATCCTTGCACTGCAGAACACCAGCTCGAACCCGCCTTCCGGGAACAAGGCAGCGCCACATCTGCTTGCCAACCACCTGAGCCACAAAAGAGCAACTTTGTACCCTCAAAGAACCGTGCCTGGTTTTCCTGAAATAGGGTCCGAACGAAACATGAGGTCGGGCTAAGGAAAGCGACGAAAAATGACTTGATCCTCAATATACGTTTGGCTCACATCGAACCCGAGCAAGGGAATGCCGTCATCCTGCGGGGGGGCAGCCGCACATCTCCGCGGACGGCCTCTAATTAAATCATGCTCGCTCTAATGCGGTGACCAGATGACGGCTTCCTTTTTTTAATCGTGCGCTGTTCACACGCAACGGGGAACTGCGCTGAGAATGCTGACGGCTTTACGCGCTTTCTTACACGTACGCTGCAAAGTGCAGCACAAACAGGAAAACGCTTACAAAACATTGCCTCGGTTGCCGTAGCAACTAGACGACACGGGACGTACTGTCTAGGAGGAGCTGGAGAGTTCCAGTGCGTCCACACCCTGAGAAAATCTGTCTCATTCATTTTCATGTCAAGCCAAATTGTTTGGGTGCGCAGCAAAAAGAAAGCGTTTGCCTCGCTGCACCAATACTTTTGGAACGCAGGTTCCGTGGTCAACTTTAGGCCGCTCAACCACGTATTCATTGTAACCAAAGAATAATGTCTGATATTGTGCCCTTCTTTTTTTTTTTTTTTTAACTCATTATTTGCATTTGGGTTTTTTTTTCCGACACTTTTTCAGATCTGCTGGAGAAGTCCCGTGTGGTGAAACAGCCGCGAGGGGAGAGGAACTTCCACGTCTTTTATCAGCTCTTGTCCGGCGCTTCTGATGATATGCTCAGTAGGTTTGAAGCGCGCCGCACATGAAATCGGACATTTTAAGGACCCCCAAATGAATGTCAAAAAGATGCCCGGCAAATAAACGGGAGCGCATTCATGCACCTTATAAATGAGGCCTTAGGTAGCCAGATGTTCTCTTCAGACTAAACTGGAGTCTGTCATGTCAGCTTCCTCTTTTCGTGACTTCAATTTGCATATTAGACGGCGAGGGTGTGCGTGTGTCCTCCCCAGTAGCTTTTGAATTTCTTTCATTCTTTATTCTTATATTTTTATTGTTCTGTGAATACAAAAGACATGTCGTTTGACCAAGATGTGGCGTGAGCACCCGCGAGCATAGCGCAGCTGGACAAACACTCGCCGGGCGCATTCATGGCACCGTCTTCCTGCTTTACAAACAGCGCCGAGAACAAAGGGAGGCTGTGAAACCTGTTCCTTGTTGTAGCTTTTCCGGCGATCGAGCGCCATTGTTTTTATGGCCTGCACAGGATAACAACATAATGGCCATTGACTCCAGATCTCTCACACACACACACTCACACACACACACATTTGTGCATTTTCCGACGTTCTCAATCAGTATGCAAAAACAGTATCTGTTTTTTTTGTTTGGTTTTTTTTTTGGTTTTGTGTGTGTGTGTGTGTGTGTATATATATCTATATATATATATATAGATATATATATATATATAAATAATATAAACAAACGTTATATTAGCATGCTAAGCTAACGGCTCCTCTGTTGTTCAAGCTGATGTTTGTCTGAATTGGACATGCCATGTCTGAGCTCCGACTAATATCTCAAGTGATTGATTCCCCAACGTCACTTGGCTCTCAGTAATCAATCGGAATGCGTCCAGTCCAACGTCAGCTCCCAATTTCCGCCCCCTTGTTTTTGTGTGTAACAGAGAAACTGAAGCTGAACCGGGACTTCAGCAAGTACAACTACTTGAGCCTCGATTCCGCCGTGGTCAACGGGCTCGACGACGCCGCCAGCTTTAGGACGGTCAAAGTGAGTGCAGCAGTTATTTTTCAGTGGCGTGACACCTAATTGCCTATTCTACAAAGAAGTACAAGAATCGAGGTTGGTCTGATTTCTCCTCATCGTCTTGAAATAACCGACTGGCAGTTAACATCCTCTAGCGGGGCCGTAAAACTGGTGAACATTAAACTGAAGCTCATCCTGGAAATGAAGTAAAGTGAAGCTCCATTGAGCCGTATGCAATTCACCCCAAAGCCAAATGTGGTTAAATGATCGCTCATTGTCATGATATCAAATTCATCTTTTCGCATCGTTGGTTTCAGCCACGTGTTGTTCTGATATGCGGTGGCAGATACTCGTCGCCGTGGAATTATGGCTCGCCTTCTGTTCCGGTTAAAGCCTCCCTCATCCGACCGGTTTTATTTCCCGTCCTCAGAACGCGATGCAGATTGTGGGCTTCATGGAGGACGAGGTACAGTCGGTGCTGGAGCTCGTGGCGGCTGTCCTGAAGCTCGGCAACATCGAGTTCAAGCCCGAGTCACGGTGCAACGGCGCCGACGAGAGCCGCGTGAAAGATAAAAACGGTACGGGTTCATGGATGTTTAGAGGCATGTGGCGACGGGGCAGTGGCCGCCGCCACTGTCGCCGTTGTTGGATCGTTGGCGCGCCCGCACTTACCGGATGACCACCTGTTAAGCCACTGCCCCCCCCCCCTCTTGACTCAATAAAAAATGGCACATTATTTCTGCTCCCTAATTATGTTACCATATGAATTTGCTATGTCAGCTGTTAAAAAAAAAAAAAAAAAAGAACTTTTTGCCATATGACATTTCAGGAAGCAAAAAAGTAATAATCCAGGACACACATTCATTTGTAGTCCACCAGACTGACTGTTTTTGGAATATTCTGAATGATTCTTTGTGCACACAAGCCTCTCATAACTGCTATTTATAAATCGGTCGACTAAGTTGGTTTTCACTGCTATATTGCTGAAGTTCAAAAAATGTGAAAGCATCCTCGTGACCAGCGAGGGAGATGCTGTGTATGGAAAACGCAAAAGATCTCTTATCTGCAAAAATGGCTGCGCACAAGCATATCGGGGTGGAATCAGTGGCTGATAAACAAGCTGACATTCTTTACCAAACCAGCTTCTTGCCTCGGAGGAAACTGAAAAAAAAAAAAAAACATGCCTTGACTTTCAAGTCAACATTTGCCCATTTCCTCCGAATGCTTGCGGTGTCTGTTTGCACTTTTGAGCATGTGTTCCATTTTATCTGATGTGCAGATTTAAAAGAGATGTGTGAGCTGCTGGGGATCGAGCAGACGGTGCTGGAAAGGGCCTTCAGCTACCGCACGGTTGAGGCCAAATCGGAGAAGGTGTCGACGACCTTGAATGTGGCCCAGGTGAGAAGGGAAGTTTTGATTCGCAAGCCCCGCCTCCCGGTATGTGTTCCGCCGCACGCTCCAGGCGGCTCCCTCGTCCGTGTTTCTCGAGCCGCCACCTCGCGTCCATGTCGGCGTTGGCACGCAAAAGCTTTCAATTATAAATGAGGAGTATTCCTCTTGGAAAATTCATTTGTGGGTCACATTGGAGAAGTCGGCGGGTTCACTCGAGTTGCTCGTGCGTGTAATCTGGATTCCATAAAGCTGCTGTATTAAAATAAAAGATCATATGCTGCTTACTGCTGCTTACAATCGACCTGGGATGATGTCCAGTTCTGTTTTCACGACTTTGTTGATGTTCTTTTCATTCCCTTAACATATTGATCCTTTTTTTTTGTTTGTTTGCAGGCCTACTATGCTCGAGATGCCCTTGCCAAAAATCTCTACAGCCGTCTGTTTAGCTGGCTCGTTACTCGGATCAATGAAAGCATAAAAGTAAGACGTTTCCATTGTAACCATGTTTGATTTTACAGTATATCGTCGCTGTCTGATAAGAACCTTGCGTGTCCAGATGTGCTTAATTTCACATTTTTTTCACAAACTATTGTTCTCGATATGCATCGTCTATGATTTTTAAGCATTCAGGATTTTAAGGTTTTTAAAAAAAAAAAAAAATAGCTTGAGAGCAAATGTTGAACCTCTTGAATACTTGAAAGTGTCCCTCGGGATCCGCATTGCGTCGCCTCGAGAAGGAGAGTCTGAGGTCTTGATGGTTGAAATACTTTTTAAAGTTTTGATAGTTGGTTTAGATGACTTTTTTATTTTTTTTTGGGGGGGGGGTCTCTGTAATGCTTTGGTGCAGAACCAACTAGTCAGTCAGGAATATAATCGCGTCCAGATTTATCTCAGCATATTAAACTGCTTAGTCAGTTAATTGTGTCACTCGTAGCTCGACGACCTTGAAGAATTTGGGAAGATGTAACTGCAGTTGTTCGCTAGTTATTTTATTTCGGGAGGGTGTGGGGAGGACGACATTAAATTAGCCATCGAATATGACGGTGTTGATGATGGCAATATAAGATATAATGCCAACTTGAACTCTGCACTTTGGCAATCCCGAAGAGGAGCGTTTTGAGAGATGCAAGGATTCTGCCCGACAGCGACGATGTAATCAATACTGCATAAGGCCCGAAAAATAATGTTGACTCTGTTTTCCACCTGCAGGCACAAACTAAAACCCGCCACAAGGTCATGGGCGTGCTGGACATCTACGGCTTCGAGATATTCGAGGTAGGAAAGCCGAAACCTTTTCTGTTTTTCCCGTCTCTCTTCCTGTCCGTGTGTGATGAGGACAGAATCTGACCACGCATCCATTTTTTATCGGCTTTCAAAGGATTTTGCCCCTGGCTGTTTGTGCGACTGCGCGCGAGCGGCGACATACCTGTGAGGAGCTTATCTCCACAACCGTGGGCTGATAAAAGCATATTCATATTGGATTAGTTCAGCTTTAGTGCTCTCGGGAGTGAAATCCTCTTTTGCCGCACGTTGATTTCAACACGAATATCGGCAGGGCGCAGTAAAACCAACTGACCTCGAAGACACTGATCGATACGTGCTTGCTCCCGTACGGGCGCTGCACGGACGCGGAAAATTCCTGTGACGGGGGTCCTCCACTTGCGTCTTTGGAATGTAACGAAAAGTGCACCGCGTAAGAATTTCTTGTCACGCAGCACAGGAAGGCACAGTCTGTT
Organism: Hippocampus comes; assembly: GCF_001891065.2. Lineage (NCBI taxonomy): Eukaryota > Metazoa > Chordata > Actinopteri > Syngnathiformes > Syngnathidae > Hippocampus > Hippocampus comes. The sequence goes on from NW_017804875.1 coordinate 190,746, forward strand.
CCCGCTGCGTTTACTGGTTTCCCTTTGATGATGTGTCTTTTGGCGGCATCGTTTTTTTCCACACAAATATTTCCCGTAACATAACATTTTGAGGCGACAAGCGGCATCGAGAAATAGAACGACAGTCAGACTTTACGACTGCGTCACCGCAGGTCAGTGACAGACTGCCACACATGGCATGACTTGCGTACCAATTCTTGGAAACATCAACGGAGGTTACGTCGAAACCTGAAAAATAATTTCCCGCGCTGGGTTACCATTATAATACCCAGAACTTTTCTCTGTCATATATTTCTGTATTTAGACATTTTTTTTCCAGTCTTTATGTTGTGAAGGAGGAGTCCCGCTTAACTTACAAATGGCAGGCTCCCTCTAGTGGTACGCGAAGGAATTACTGAATTAGTTCAAACTGTATCACGTTAGGATGGCTCAAACTTTTGTTCGTTTCTGCTCGAGGTGTCCAAATGAATTGCTTGATCGACAACAAATCGATGATCAAGCTAATCGATCACAGCCGTGGTTTGACTTTAAATTGTTCAAATCTTTTGATTTCAGCCTCTGATTTGTTTGGTCCTTCATCAAAGCGGACTGATTATCGTTTGTGTTTAATCAACGTGAGACATTTGCTTTAACTTCGGAAAACAACAATTGAACGAGCAATTGAATTGGCTTCAAAAAGTTTGGTCGATACAATATCATTCCTTCGGGTGATATTGCTTCCTTGTTGCTTCAGATTTTTTCTGTAAACAACAACAGTAATTGGTTAAAAAATAGGAATTTAAATGAAAAACATGATTAATGTATCCAAATAATTAAATATTACGTCAACGCAGTCTCCGTTTCGAGTACAGTACAGTTGAACTTCAAAGTGCAATCCAGTTGCATTTTGTCAACATTTATTGAGTGCGTGAGAGGTGCTGAGTGGTCTTAATGAATAAATATTCTGTGCCTTGTTGCGCCAATGCCCCCCCACCCCCCATTCATTACGTTCATGTCTTTGCCATGCCACTGCTCATTCTCTTCACTCACTCTCAAGCCATTCCTCTCCTCTTGCCTGTTGTCTCGTGTGTCGGTCACCAGAATGCAGTAAGTAACACCAGCCTGCTGTTTGCTGTGCTTGTTGACGCATGCTCTCATCCTCCTAATTTTGCCGCTCACTAAAAAACGATCGGCGGGGCTCCCGGTGTGCAGCGCGGCCACGTGGCTGTCCAGATGCAAAAAAATAGTAAAATCAACCTTTGCATCAGCCGAGATATAACATGCACTCTGTTGGCACCCAGTCAATATCAAATATGTAGATCAGGCCTGGGGGATTTTTTTTTTTTTTTTAACACGTCCACAGTCAGTCAGGTTGCATTGAGCGGCTGCATTGTGTTGCTGCCTCTCAGAGATGATGGCACACATTGTGGTCATTGATTGAATTGCCAACAGAGTGTGCCCCCCCCCCTTGTATTGCCCTTTTCTTCGGTATTGTTTCGAAAACTCTCTTATCGGGGGGGTTACGTTATCTCAACAGGTTAATACCAATTACGTTGAGGAAAACTCCAGTTTCCGTTCAATGTGTATTTTGACACGTATGTTAAAGCGATTACGCCGCTAACGGCAAACGCTAGCATACTTGCTCGAAATAACTTGAATGGGCCGGAAAAAAATTAAGTTGTTGTGACAAAAATGTGGATTTGGACAATTCTCAATCCAGCCTTGTGCCTGCTGCCACTTGCCTTGCTTTGCTATTGAATGCGCGAGTGAGTTTTTTTTAAGCGGTGAAGGTGACTGCGGTTTCTCCGTAAAGGGAAGAGATGACCTTTTTTTTTTTGCTCTGTGTTCCCATTTCCCTGTCATTGAGAAACCTTGCCGTGTCCTTCGCTCAATGGGCTGTTAAACTAAACCCGCTTATTGCCGTAGCGGCTAATGGCTAACCCAACACGTAGCACAATTAGGCCATCTGCCAGGAAGTGTGACGCTCCCCCTCAATGGCTCATAATTGACCGCGATTATAATTGCCTGTAAATGTTTAAACGGCATCTATGGGTGGTTACTTACAGTCTATGGCTTTATCGTAAGGGCCCATCTGCTTTGACAAGTTTTATAGTAGCCGCGGTTCACTCTTTAAATTGTGCTCGATGTGTGTTTTCAATAACGAGGTAGCCACATTTAGAATCTGCTCATATTAGAAGCAAAATAGCCTTGGATGTCACCTAACCGATGTTGTAATTCTGCGTAATTCTTCAAATGCAAACGCTTTTCTAATTGGGCTATTGCACAGATTCAGCCTTTGCGTTTCATCAATTTGTATGTGTAGGATGACCTTTTAGTTGCGCAAAGACTAAAATTCGACTAAATCACCATCTTGAAAACGCTAGACAGCAACCAAGGGGACGTGTCAAGGCGTAAAAGCGCTCTTCTGTCCGTGCTCCTACAGGACAACAGCTTTGAGCAGTTCATCATCAACTATTGCAATGAGAAGCTGCAGCAGATCTTCATCGAGCTAACCCTGCGCGAGGAGCAGGAGGAGTACGTCAGAGAGGCAAGTTTGTATATTGACACGCAATCAACATCTTCGCAAACGGCAGGGCAGGGGGGGGGGGGCAATGGCCTCTATCACATAATCGCTGTAGGCCCCTTGCTTGACAGTGTTTCGTTATCCGTCCCACGCCGACACCCTCTCGCTATCCTTCTCCTCCAGTGGAGGGTGAGAAATAAAGGTGGTCTCTTCATCCAGCATAGCGTAACCCCCCCGCCCCCGTGGCCCGTCAACATCTGCTTGTTTTGAAAGCTCAGCGTTGTGTGAGTGGTGACCCCCTCAACTCCTTCCCTACAAACACGACGGCGCATATTCTGGCCGCTCTCCAGCGTACAGCATGGGAAAATACCACAAGGCCTGTCGGCGGGAGAAAGGTCCATCGGGATAAGCCACGCCTTCTTTGCGCCCAACCCCCTCCGAAGATCTGTCACATCGCTTACATCAACTGAAGGCGTGTTCCCAACCCATTGGTTGTTGCGGTATAGCGGTCCACATTATTTTGGTTGAATTTTCTTTGAAAGCCAGCTTGGTGACATGTGTGACGTTGTCGCCGCGGAAACAAAACATCAGCCCCCCCGCCCCCCGACAGAACTTATTTGCTTACAGATGTAATGGAAACCGAGCGCAGAGAGGTTGTTCCGAGGAACGTTCCTTTTGTGACTGTCATCGAGCCATCACTTGTGTGCTTTATTGTAGAGCCATTGTCGCGTTGACCTTAATTTCCTTTTGTCGCAGGGCATCGAGTGGACCAACATTGAATACTTCAACAATGCCATTATCTGCGACCTCATTGAGAATGTAAGTCAGATTCCCACTGGTGGGGAGGGAGGGGCCGATCTCATCTGGCACCGGAATGAAAAAGGGCTATCGAAGCTCTAGCAATTTAAAAATCTGTCTCAAAAAAAAAAAAAAAAAAAAAGATGTCATCATGTCTTCACACCACCAGAACCAAAATGGCATCATGGCCATGTTGGATGAGGAGTGCCTGCGTCCCGGGACGGTGACGGACGAGACCTTCCTCGACAAGCTGAACACCATCTGCGCCGAGCACCAGCACTTTGAGAGCCGCCTGAGCAAGAATTCAAAGTTCCTCAATGACCACAGCTTGCCGCACAGTTGCTTCCGTATCCAGCACTACGCCGGCAAGGTACCGGGGCGGCGACCCACACGGGCCACTTTTCCGCTCGTAATTGCTTTCTTAAATGATACGAAGCAGACCAGCAATGTCAGATTCATTTTCATCACACGGCAGTTACGGTTTCCCTCACAGAGGCATTTATGACTCATAAATGTATAATAAAAAAAAAAGTGCCTTTTTTCCCCTCCCTTAAGATTTACTGAAAATAAACTTGACTCACAAAAATTCCCAACTGTATTGTAGATGAAAAAATATCACTTTTGTCTTTCAACTATTGAAAAAAGACCCTCAAAAATCCATAAATATCACTTGATTAGTTTCAACGACTTAAAAAAAAAATCCCCAAAATAGTCCATTTTTATCAAAAAGCAAAAACATTTGTGCCTCTGTGGTACACAAGATGGTATTCTCTGTAATGGACGTTTTTTTTTTTTTTGTTGTTGTTTTCCTTCCCTTGTGTCAAGGTGCTGTACTGCGTCGAAGGCTTTGTGGACAAGAACAACGACCTCCTGTATCGCGACTTGTCCCAAGCCATGTTTAAGGCCAACCACAGTCTGATGAAGCAGCTGTTCCCGGACGGCAACCCGGCCAAAGTCAACCTGAAGAGACCGCCCACTGCTGGCTTCCAGTTCAAAGCATCAGTGGGCACTCTCATGAAGAACCTGCAGACCAAGAACCCCAACTACATCCGGTAGCGTGCACGCGTGTGTGCTCGGCCCGCACGATTCTTTTTAACCGATGATATCACCGTCACGAGTCGTGCCGATTATTCATCATTGCGCTCCTTTTGACAAACGGGTCGTTTTCAGCCCAAAATGAGACTTCTGAAAGCTTCGAAAGAGTACACGTTCAATTGTTTAGAACAATTGAATTTACAAGGGAGGTTAACATTTAAAACTCATTCAGTACCAGCCAATTCTGGACCAAGTCTGAAAAGACGTTTAAAAACGTCTTTGGGAGTGAATGTGTTAAATCCAAAAATATGCTACCAGAATGGAATCATGAAATCCGGACAAGTCATGTTGATCGCTATCGAAAGCAGCAGCTTCTCACCATGATGCTCCACATTTCCAATTTCTGCTGTACTTTCCTTCTGCGGACACGACTCGCTGTCATCAGTCCTACGAGTGAGTTTAGGCTCTCGCTGCAGGCTTGACCGACTGCGCTCGCTTATTTCGGCAGCTTAATGAAGTCTTAATCGTGTGTTCGCCCGACTTGTGGTTCAGAAAGTTCGTCGTGAAGAGACGCCCACATTTTGAATGTTTCGTTTAATTGTAGCCATGAAAACCGGGTGAGTCGTACATCCCCCAGCGCGTGTGCTGCATTCACCACATGTCATACCAAACCCCGTGTCTCCTTTTTTTTTTTTTGCCAGGTGCATCAAGCCCAATGACAAGAAGGCAGCCCACATCTTCACAGAGTCGCTCGTTTGCCATCAAGTGCGCTACTTGGGCCTGATGGAGAACGTCCGCGTGAGACGAGCCGGCTACGCCTTCCGGCAGGTGTACGGACCCTGCCTGGAGCGCTACAAAATGCTCTGCAAACGGACCTGGCCGCATTGGAGAGGGCCTGCTAGGTAATGGTCATGTTTATTCACCGGCAGCAGGTGGGGGAGGTGGGAGTGGGGAAAGGGGGGGGGAGTATTACCGGGACCTTTGCCAGAACCCCCCCTGAGGCTTTCGGAGAAAATGTGCAGCCGTGGACTTTAAATAGTGAGTGCGCTTTCAGCTAGTCCCAGCGGAAAGAGCGACTGTGTGACCAGTGCTAATGGGCTGCCGTTGGAGTGGTCCGCTCCCAGGTGGGATTTTCTGCAGCTGTGTGAGACTCTCAATCTGGTTCCACTCTTATCACGGCGCATAATCTTTCCTGCAAATAAATCGCTTTAGAATGCCGTGCACATTATTTCCCAGCTCATTATGCAGCATTTCATTCGATTTTTATCTCTTTCTATAAATCGGGCCATTCTCCAAGTGTGGCGCTGCGCGAGCTCCCTCTTGTGGTACATTAAAATTAGGGCGGGGCCGATTTATGGGCCCATATTGGCTCTTTGAAAATCGCCAAAAATCTGCTGTCCTTTTTTTTTTTTTTTTGTTAAACATATTAAGACCGTAGAACATAAGACAATGATCATGACATTTAACCCCTGACACAATAATAAAAAAAAAATTTTTTTTTTGCGTTATATGAAAGAAATCATAAAGGACAAGGGGCAGTGTTATAAAACAGTCAAATGTTCTGCCTCTCACAACTGTATTGTCGTAAACATTAAGGGACCCCCTAAAAAGTCATTTTATTCATCGAATTCGGCGCGGTCTTTAAAAAATAAATATCTACACAGAGGTCGGGCCGCCCCTACATGAAAGAATCCCTGCCATCGTTCAGGAACAATTTAACTTTGAAGCTCAGTACTTTGATGTTGAATATTTAACAGCTGTTTGATTTTGAAGTTATTTCGGTGCATTTTGTTTTTAACGTTTATGTGCAAGACATCGCAGCTGTTCATGTTCAAGCTGCTCGATCGATGCGGCCTTTACAAAGACAATAATACTCAGTTGAAGTCCATTTTCTTCAGTTAAAACCTCCCAAAGTGATCCATGTTCGACCAAACGCCTGCGATAGAGATCATATTGCCGAAGTGTTGACAATACATTGTGGCTAGTCGATGTTGACACTGCCTACGGAGAATGTTTTCTTGGCCTGTGATAGTTTTCCAGCTCGGCTTTATCGCACGTTTTCTCAGGCCAGTAACGCGCATATTTCACCGGGCCTCACTCGGCGCCTTCGCATCAGATCATACATTACGCCGCATGCTCCACAAAGGCCACGGTCCCCCTTTCTGCAGCGCGGCACGTGAAGGCATTTTATTCTTATCACCCTTTGCCTTCCATATCAATCAGACTCGCTCGTTTTGCCTCCTCGGTTGGCAAATTGCGTTCCTATCATGGCACCCAGTCAGAATTTCCTCAGTCCCCCTTTTTGGTTTCTGTTCCTCCGTGTTATATTCAGCCCTCTTTTCTGAGCAAATTGGTGCCGTGGTCAAATTCTTTCATCTTAGGCGGCTGCCTAAGATGAAAGAAGCCGCCTTTGTCACTCCTTGGCTGGATTACTGTAACACATTTGACTTTGGAGTCAGCCGATCCTCCATGAAGCGTCTCCAGTTGGTCCAAAATGCTGCTGCTCGGCTCTTGACTGGTACTCGTAAGAGGGAGCACATCACTCCTACTCTGGCGTCCTTTCAGTCCTTTTTAAGACTTTGTTTTCAAATCTTTAAGTGGCCTAGCCCCCACCTTACCTCTTGGAGCTTCTGCACCCCCGCTCCAGTTCTGCGGACCAGACCTCCCGCTGAACGTTCGGCAAGCCCCCTCGCTGTCCACCTTTAAAACCCGTCTTAAAACTCTTTTTAAAAAAATGTTTGGCTTTTGACTTATTTTTAGTTTGACTGTTTTTGTGCTTTACACTGTCTGTTATGAATTTATTGTTTGTTTTACGGGTTATTTTTGCTCCATGTACAGCACTTTGTATTCGGCTCTGGTTGTTTTTAAAGTGCTCTATAAATACATTTGAGTTGAGCGACGAGCGTTTTAAACATTCATTTCCCCCACCGTCCCTCCCGCAGGGAGGGAGTCGAAGTCCTCATGGCCGATCTTCAGGTTCCCACCGAAGAATTCTCCTACGGCCGCTCCAAAATCTTCATCAGGAATCCACGAACGGTAAAACTCACGGCGCAAGCGTGAAGCCCCACCGCCGCACTTGTGTGCGCTTTGCCCATATGTGCCTGAATATCAAAAAGTTGTCCTCGGCCGTTTTTGCACAATGTTTGTAGGGGTGGCGCCGTTCCGGGCCCCCCCTACTTCATGTTTTGCCTTCATCCAAACACATGCTTCCATTTAGCCCTCCCATCTTCCATGGGAAATGAGCATCTCGAGTAGCCTCTTTAACGACTCGAGCAGCACAATTTAGTGCTTTTTTTTTTCCTCTCTCGCTCAAAATACTTGGAAAAAATGTCATTTCGTAGCAAGCACTTACACAACCTGCCACCGAAAGGGAATAGAAATGACCTTAACCATCTTCAAATGGGATTGTAAAATGTCGGAGGGGTTGTCCGGGGCAAAGAAAAGGTTGGCCACTGGCTGCTTTTTTTTTTTTTTTTTTTTCTCAAGGCTTCTGCACATTCCTGTTAACATTAAAAAAAAAGTGTCAACATGATATCGTTGCCAGAGTAATGGCAATATAACAGTGATATCATGAACCCAAGATAATATCCCATAAGATATTCATGTTGCAGCTGAAGATCGGTGATTCATTTCTTTTTTTTTTTTTTATTTTGCCGCGGGCCAAGCCGTAAAGCGGCATTCTGCTCCCTTCAGAAGGTGGCGCTTGGACTTTGTTCTTCATATCACTGAATCAATATTTGCTCCCAGATAAACATTGCTTTCTGCAGCATCAAGATGGTGTAAAAGACATTGCACTTTACAACGTGAGTGTCAAAAGCCCAAACTCACTGTAAAGTGAAAAGTCGAAGTAGTTCTCAATATTTGGCGCACACTTCAAGCAATTATCGTCCTTTTTTTTTTTTTTTTTTTTTTTTTTTTTTAATACATGCAGAAGCAGAGTGTCTGTTTGTCTTGTCGTGGTCCAAACAACCTATTCTCCCCTGCCCTCCTCTTCCTCGCAGCTGTTTTTCTTAGAGGAAAGGCGGCGGCAGTGCCTGCAGGACCTGGCCACGCTCATTCAGAAAATCTACCGTGGCTGGAAGTGCCGCACTCATTTCTTGTTGCTGAAAAAGAGTCAGATTGTGGTCGCCGCGTGGTACCGGCGCTACACGGTGAGCGAACCATCGGGGCGGCGGGCGCCGAAACGATGCAAGTCGGCATTTGCTCATTTTCCCTTTGCCGCCTGACAGCAACAAAAGAAATACCAGAAGATCAAGAGCGCCACCACCGTGGTGCAGTCATACACTCGGGGATGGCAGGTGGGCTTCCAAGTCTTTCTTTTCTTGTTATTGTTTGTTTGTTGTTCAATCAAAAGGCAACTGGAGGTAAAAATGAGTATTAGGGCCACAAAAAAATAAATAATAATAATAATAAATGCAGCGCAGGCTGGTCGCTTATGAGAATAAAGTCGTACATGTTTCGCTTCAAAGTTTGACTCTGAGATTAGTCATCGAGCAATCTCTCAACTTGTCATCTCGTAGTGCACAGGTGTCAAAGTCAAGGCCCGGGGGCCAGATCTGGCCCGCCACATCATTTTAAGTGGCCCGCAAAAGCAATTCACGTATCAACTTCCAGGATCCTTGCTAAAGTCTATCCTGAAATGTCAAATTGTGACTCTTATAAATAACGTTGAAATGTTGCAATCATTTTGTTAGCCTGTTTCCACTCACTTGACCAATAATCGAACAAACAAACAAACAAATAGCTGTTTTTAAGAGGAAGCAGTGACAGGTTCGACGAAGGCAGGAGTGACAGCCGAAACTGTCAGCTCGGTAAGAGTTTTTCTCTTCACCAAACGAGACCAATGTCTTGAAAAAAAACTTTCAACCTAATTTAACAAAGAGATAGTTGACTTGAGTGATTTAAAAAACTAGTAAACAGATGAGATGATTACGTAAACATTTATTCGTAACGGCCCGCAGAGGGCAAGACGTAACTCCAAAGTGGCCCGCGACAAAAATGAGTTTGACACCCCTGTCGTAGTGCGATTCGTTTTTTTCCATTTTCAGTCCGTGTCCGTCAAACGTAAGCGGGTGAGAAATGATGGCGCACCATGCAAATACCGTCTCGCGTGTTTTCCGTTAGGCTCGCAAACTGCTGAGAGAACTGAAACATCAGAAGAGGTGCGAGGAGGCGGCGACCACCATTGCGGCTTACTGGCACGGCGCTCAGGTACCGATTTACGTTTTTACGGCCGCGTTCTGTCACCGGATGGTTTGCGCAAACGCTGAAGGGCTTTTCCTATTCCAAGTCAACTTTTTTTTTTCCTGCTCTATGCATTCGATGCCGCTTCTTCTGCCAATCTCACAGCTGCCCTTTTTCCGTATATTTTACCCCCCCGCCCCATCTCTCAATCTTCCCTTTTCTCGCACCCTTCTCTTTCTTGCCTAACGGCCCCACGTCCCCTCCAGGCTCGAATGGAGCTGCGACGTCTAAAACAAGAAGTGCGGAATAAACATGCTGTGACAGTAATTTGGGCATACTGGCAGGGAACAAAGGTATTTCCACCCAGACGTAGTGTGTAGCTGTCCCGGCTGTTTTGTCATCCTTGTTCACCGAATGCCATTCGTGACTTGAGCGGCAGGCCTGTTCCTTCGTCTTATTAACACTCAACCGGGTCGTTTTTGTTTTTCGCCGGCCTTTAGTTTGTCATGTTGTGTAAGGTTGCTGTGAATGTCTGTTGCTGCCACCTCACGAAAGGGAAACCCCATTTTCTAATGATGAATTCGGGAAGACTATGGTGATGTATATGCTGCTGGTTTGGAAAAAAATAAAAATAATAATTTGTGTCAGGGATGCTTCGGTGTACAAAAAGTCATCTTCCTCAAAAGTTAAATAATATTGAGGTACTGTGTACTACCACACGTAGTATTAGGCAGAATAAAACCCAGCGTAAGTGCATCTAAGACATGTCTGCCATCTAGTGGTGATTAGTGATATTGCAGCTTAGTTGACTGCTGCATAGTTGTCGTACGGCACCCACAGACTTGTGGATATGGATTTTTTTTTTTTCAATATTAGAAAATGTACATGAGTTTTAAAGGTTTCAAGAAAAAAAAACCAAGATCTTATCAGCATTTACGTTATGAGTTTTCCTATCTGCCGCGGTTGCTTTATCAACAAGACTCATATTTCAAGGTCTCCAAACCATCTGATAAGATCAAATCCGACTTATCAACGATGCTGTTCAATCATATTTTCTGAGGTCTTTGTTCTACGGCCGGATAAGTTTATCATCCCCCCCCCCCCGGTTCCAAAAGTCACGAAGCCGATTGCCGAATTGCCCTGTCCTTTTACTGAACCGAACTTCCTCCGCCACGACCGCCGTTTCCTCATAGGCGCGGAGGGAGTTGCGTCAACTGAAGGAGGAGGCGAGGAATAAACGCGCCGTGTCGGTCATTTGGGCCGGCTGGCAGGGCACCAAGGTATTTGGGAAGCCTGTTGCATTGACTTGGAGTGACTTTGTGACTGGCCGCCTCCATCCTCACCCCACAAAAAAAAAAAAAGCCATCTTCATATCCATCAGTCTGCCAAGCCTGCTCCACCTCCATTCTTTATTTTTATTTTTTTTAAACTAATCCAACCAAGCCCACGTCTCCGCTAGCGATGTCACATTTAATGGCTATGAAAAGTCTGCACACCCCTGTTCAAATGCCAAGTTTTTGCGGAAAAAATACACGATTCCAAAACTCATCCTTTAAAATGTTTTGCAACATGAAGATGAAGAAAACGGAAGATTATTGTCACATGTACTAAACAGCCGCCGGCACTTCCCAGAAACAATCTTGCTGCGAAGCCTCTTGGCAGGCTTCCCGAACAAATTGCGCTCTTGTCTTTATTGATGATTTCAAGTGAGTTTTGAGCGGTGCCATATTTTCTCCACTTTGACTGTCTTCGACGTTCCGAGGTAGATTTGATGCCTTGGAAATGCTTGAAAATGGGTGGCAGCTCTTTGCTTCCTCCCAGTTTGAAAGGAGTTGGTTAATTCCGAAGCCCGTTACATCCCCTGTTGTAAGCAGAGGGTGTGCCCACATGTGCAAGCACATCTCAGCTGTTTTTTAACTTTGGCTCTCGGGCAGTTGCGTAGGTTAGAGGTCACACACAAAAAAAAAAGGAGTTTGGAAGTTTTGGACTTGGTCTAATCACCAAAAATTGGCATTTGAATTCGGACGCTGTCGACTTTTTATCGCCACTGGAACTCATGTTTTGTGTTTTCAGCACAAATCCCCTTCGTCCACTCAACTCTGCATGCCACGCATCCGCATGACAATGTTTTTTTTTTTTTTTGGGGGGGGGGTAGCCAATGCCTACTTTCTCTCTGCATTGCTGTGCCGTCGTCCTTTTTCTCCACAGGACCAATTTGGAGGCCTTACAGTGACATTTTTCTGTCGGCATTTTGACAAAAGCGCTTGATGATCACTCCATGACAAAACTTGAACATCCCTTTCCTTTGCAGAAACTCCTCAAAAAGTAATTGTTTGACTGTCAGCGTCATAAAATTGTTGTTTCTGAGGGTGAAGCAGTCGGCCACACGGGCTTTGCGCGTGTGTGTGTGTGTGTGTGTGTGTGTGTGCAGTGTTGGATGCAGTGTTTGATGTTTGCTCACCTCAAGCAACATGGCGGTGCCTTTTTTTTTTTTTTCCTTCCCTGCTCAACTCCTTTCGCTTGGTTTTGTTCTCCCCTTGTTTTGTGTCCTCGCCCGCCTCTTGAACAGGCTCGCAGGGAGCTGAGAAGACTGAAGGAAGAGGCCCGACGTAAGCATGCTGTCGCTGTGATTTGGGCCTGCTGGCAGGGACTAAAGGTACCTGGCAGCCCTCAGGCCAAGCCATCACCGAGCCTACCAACTACTAACCAAAACCCCCATTCCGCCATTGGCCCCTCACGTCTCCGTCAAGCGTGTGTGTCCGCATTCCAGAAGCCAGTCTCTGCCCTCGCGCAGATGTTTTTTTTTTTACGCAATGCCGTTCTTCCCCTGAACGCAATGTCAAAATATGCAGTGGTGCCCTTGGGACACAAGTGACCTGAGCAGCCTTTGGTCCTTTTTTTTTTTGAACACAACTCACTTCACAACAAACTTCAAGTTCACAGTTGATGTTTACTGTCAAACTAAACATCAAACAAAGGGAATTCCACATTGTGGTTTTCAAACGACCGCAAAGCCTCGCCTTTCGGCCTGCTAGCTTAATGCTAGTGCTAATACTTAATGGGAAATGACGGTCTGATCAATGTGGCAGTAACCTGAACACTTTAAGCAACAAAGACACATGAATTGTGAAACAACACATGGTTGAGTTGGGATGTCCCAATTGTCCGTATTATCGACTGACAACCGTAGTTTTCCATTCTGTTATGATTGTATAATGTCAGCTACTCAAATATATTTATTAGACCTCACACCAGCGCCCCATCATGTGGCCTTGTTTGTTGTTGGGGTTTTCCCCTCAATATTTCAATCCCAAGCCACATTCCTTTGCAGTCCTTGAGGCAGTTTCGGGACGAGTTCTCCTCCAACATTGAGCTGTGCCACTCATACAGCCCTCATGAAAGCACGCAAGAACGGCTTTCTCCTCTTTTACCGGGTCACTTCGCCCCAATCCAAAGAAAAACATCTCCGCTGTACCCTGGGGGTTGGTTGCTATGCGAATAGCTTTTGCAAAATTTTTGGTACACTTATTATTTTTTTTTTTTCCCCCGCCCTCGAGATGCCAGAATTTCACAAAGCTTACAGGAGAACTTTTCGACTCACGGGGCTGCGGCTGTCTTCTATTGCTGTCTTTCCTCCATTCAACTAACCCCATGTCAAGCGACATTGTTTTGTATTTAACCTGTCCTTTGTGTTCCTGTATGTGTGTGTGTGCTTGTGTGTGTGTGTGTGTGTGACATTCCGCATGTTGCCTAAAAGCATCCATGTGGACATTGTTGCCGTGTTAATCTTTCATCATCCTAATTGTTCACCTCGCCCGTCGCGATCCACTTTGCACCTGTTCACAAGCACTTTCCACTATTAAGGTCGGCATGAAGGTCGTTTGCCGTGAACGTCATCATTAACTGTTCCGTTTTCATTTGATGTCATTGCAGCAGTTTGACGTTCATTCCTTCGCTCCCACCCATCCGTTAACTGAAAAAGCGGCAGCTTGTGATCATCTTGTTTTTTTGTCTGCCTTTTCTCTTTGATAGGTCCGAAGGGAATACAGGAAATTTTTCAGGGCAAACGCAGGGAAAAAGATTTATAACTTCACCATCCAGAGAATCGTAAGTGTCGTTTCGCATTCAACGGCGATGGCGTTACCGCATGTTGATGTGCAGTTTAGCTGACAATTTAGGTTCCTCTTGTAGATGCAGAAATACTTCCTGGGTCTGAGGAAGACCTTGCCTTCCATGTCCCCCATTGACAAGAGCTGGCCCGCCCGGCCCTACCGCTTCCTGGATGCGGCTCACACAGAGCTGCGCACAATCTTCCACCTTTGGAGGGTGGGTCACGTTCCCTTGATATTCCGCATTCTTCCCATGTCGGGGTCACGTGACCCCGTGTTGATCCAGCCCGTCATAGTGGAGCCCGCGAGTCACCGCCGAAGTGTATTTCGAATTTCCTAGCGTATGCGCCTGTAGGAATAAAGCGAAGCGTGCAGAGTCTCTGTTGGTGAAATGCGTGAGTGCAGTCAATGTAAGAGGATGGAGAGATTTGAAGAGCGAAAGAGAGCTCAGCCAGGAGAAGAACTCATCGAGGTCCCCGTCGTGTACACGCACTGAATGTGAATCCCTCCTGTCAACGTCCCTGGCGTCCCCCCCACCCCTTTTTTTTTTAACACTCAGTGCAAGAAATACAGAAGCCAGTTCACCGAGGAGAAGAAGGCCGTGTATGAAGAGAAGCTGGAGGCAAGTGAGCTCTTCAAGGATAAAAAGTCCCTCTACCCAAGCAGGTAGGGAAAATGAATTCACCGGTGCGCCTTGGCTCCTCCCGTCGATTGGCGACAAGTCATCACCCTCAAGTCCCCCCACGTGGCTTTTGTCTCAGCGTGAGCCAGCCCTTCAAAGGAGACTACCTGGAGATCAGCAAGAACCCCAAGTATCACAAGCTCAATAGTTGCGTGGAGGAAAAGGTTCTGCTGGCCGACGTGGTCAACAAGATCAACAGGGCCAATGGCAAAGTAAGAAATATCCCGCCGCGGTGGATTTTTGTGCCGGGGAAAATTTCCGCCCGAGGCCTTCTTGTGAATGCTTTGGTGCATCCCAACATTTTGCCTGATGATTTCCCACTCCCTCCCTCCCTCACATTTCTTGTCGTCCTTTGCCAAATTCGATTCGAATGCAGCGTAACGGCGTTTGCGTGTTGCCTCCAGGGCGCGAGTCGCATTCTGCTGCTGACGAAGAAGAACGTGCTGCTGGCCGACCAGAAGACGGGCCAAGTGAAGGCCAGCGTCGCCCTGCCCGATCTCGCCAGCGTGTCGGTCAGCACGCAGAACGACGGCTTCTTTGCGCTCAAGCTCAGAGAGGTGAGAGGCCCGCCAGACGCACGACGCAAAAACTTTTTGCTGACGTACGCTTATTCACTTGCTTACGATCTCGTGCAAAAGTCATACAACTGACAGCATGTGGGTTAAAAAAAAAAAAACAAAAACAAAAGTACCCTCAATGGAAAGTCCAAAACGCGAAGTAGGAATTTGGTGGCAAGATGTCCGACGGCGTCGCTTGACGGTGATTTCGCCGCAGGGTTCGGCCTCGGCCGTCAAAGGAGACTTTTTACTCAGCAGCGAGCACTTGATCGAGACCATCACCAAACTCCATCACATCGGCTCCACCGCCTCAGACGACGGCGTGCGGCTCAACATCGACATCACCGATGAGTAAGTCTGGTCCGTTTCATTCAACACGTTGCGAACGGACAAAGTGCAACTGTCAAATGTTCTGCCTGCAATTATTGGAGACCACAAAATTCATTATTTTATTCCATGTGTATTTTCTTCGTTAAGCGGATGATTAATTCGTTCAACAGCATTTTAGTCTGCCAATTATCCAAATTGACATCTGGCTAATAAAAAAAATTATGATTAAAAAAAAAAAAAAATCCCAATCTGTCGGGCCTAAATCTGAATACTCGAGAGACGAGAAGAGCAAGTGAAGCTGGGCGCCTGTATGGCGTTTTGGACCAGCGTATCCTTTCATCGTCCCGGATGACCTTTTCTGACCCCGCGCGATCGTTGTGTCCTCCCAGGTTTCTGGTCCAGTTCAAGCAGGACAAAGTGTGCGTCAAGTTCATCCAGGGAGCCCCCAAGAACGGCAACGGCGCGTCCTGCAAGCGCAAAAACAACCGCTTGCTGGAGGTGTCGGTCCCCGCCACAGCATAGA
>NW_017804875.1:206481-207289 GCF_001891065.2 Hippocampus comes
CCCCCCCCCCCCCTTTTTTTTTTAACACTCAGTGCAAGAAATACAGAAGCCAGTTCACCGAGGAGAAGAAGGCCGTGTATGAAGAGAAGCTGGAGGCAAGTGAGCTCTTCAAGGATAAAAAGTCCCTCTACCCAAGCAGGTAGGGAAAATGAATTCACCGGTGCGCCTTGGCTCCTCCCGTCGATTGGCGACAAGTCATCACCCTCAAGTCCCCCCACGTGGCTTTTGTCTCAGCGTGAGCCAGCCCTTCAAAGGAGACTACCTGGAGATCAGCAAGAACCCCAAGTATCACAAGCTCAATAGTTGCGTGGAGGAAAAGGTTCTGCTGGCCGACGTGGTCAACAAGATCAACAGGGCCAATGGCAAAGTAAGAAATATCCCGCCGCGGTGGATTTTTGTGCCGGGGAAAATTTCCGCCCGAGGCCTTCTTGTGAATGCTTTGGTGCATCCCAACATTTTGCCTGATGATTTCCCACTCCCTCCCTCCCTCACATTTCTTGTCGTCCTTTGCCAAATTCGATTCGAATGCAGCGTAACGGCGTTTGCGTGTTGCCTCCAGGGCGCGAGTCGCATTCTGCTGCTGACGAAGAAGAACGTGCTGCTGGCCGACCAGAAGACGGGCCAAGTGAAGGCCAGCGTCGCCCTGCCCGATCTCGCCAGCGTGTCGGTCAGCACGCAGAACGACGGCTTCTTTGCGCTCAAGCTCAGAGAGGTGAGAGGCCCGCCAGACGCACGACGCAAAAACTTTTTGCTGACGTACGCTTATTCACTTGCTTCCGATCTCGTGCAAAAGTCATACAAACGACAG
>NW_017804875.1:207465-208295 GCF_001891065.2 Hippocampus comes
CCAACCGCCATCACATCGGCTCCACCGCCTCAGACGACGGCGTGCGGCTCAACATCGACATCACCGATGAGTAAGTCTGGTCCGTTTCATTCAACACGTTGCGAACGGACAAAGTGCAACTGTCAAATGTTCTGCCTGCAATTATTGGAGACCACAAAATTCATTATTTTATTCCATGTGTATTTTCTTCGTTAAGCGGATGATTAATTCGTTCAACAGCATTTTAGTCTGCCAATTATCCAAATTGACATCTGGCTAATAAAAAAAATTATGATTAAAAAAAAAAAAAAATCCCAATCTGTCGGGCCTAAATCTGAATACTCGAGAGACGAGAAGAGCAAGTGAAGCTGGGCGCCTGTATGGCGTTTTGGACCAGCGTATCCTTTCATCGTCCCGGATGACCTTTTCTGACCCCGCGTGATCGTTGTGTCCTCCCAGGTTTCTGGTCCAGTTCAAGCAGGACAAAGTGTGCGTCAAGTTCATCCAGGGAGCCCCCAAGAACGGCAACGGCGCGTCCTGCAAGCGCAAAAACAACCGCTTGCTGGAGGTGTCGGTCCCCGCCACAGCATAGCCCAAATCGGGATTCGGGATTGTGCTGATGAAGGACCGACGCCCGGCAGCGTCGACCCGCCCGAGTGACACGGCGCTTATTTGGCTCTTTTTCTTCCCTTTCGTCAAACTTGCTCAGGCGCCACCACAGCTCTAACACTTTGTGCCATTTTTGGTGGCCGAGAAAACGTGCCACAGAAATTTGGGTTCATCGGCGTCGGAAGACGGGAAAATAATTGGTTGCGAGCGGCGGCGCTCGCTCTGCCTGGATGGGGGCAGCG
>NW_017804875.1:208320-209064 GCF_001891065.2 Hippocampus comes
TTGCTTTTTATCTTTGGTAAAACCAAAAAAAAAAAAAAAAGATTGTAAGCCGTGTTTTCTGGCTACTGCCTGAAAAGAAAAAAACGATGTGGGCTGTTGAATTGTGAGATTGTTGTACAACTTGTTTTGATTTTTAAATTCATAATTCCGATGTGCCAATGACTTGTCATGTGTTGGTGTACACGCAGAGAAATGCAGAGATGGGCCCCCTCGTACTTATTATAATTATCATTGCCAAAGAAAAAATAATAATAATAATTTGGAGATGGGGACCGTAATCGGCATGTGATTAATTCTTTATTTAATTTTTTTTTCCTCTCTACTATAGCCAGTGTGATCCATGCCAAGCTTTTATTTAATCTGCAACAGTACAAAAGCGATGATAAACTACCAAGAATCATGAGATGGTACCTCAACGTTCCGAGCTGGCTTGATTCCACTTCCGGGCTTTTCCGTTTCTCCTGTGCAATATAAGTTTGTTTGGTGTTTTTTTTTTCTCTCTCTCTCTCTCTCTCTCTGTCAGCTAAGCAGTAGGGCGCGGCCTTAAGCTGTGTGGCCTTTGCATGGACTCTCATCCTCGGATATCCTCATTTGTACAACTTTGTGAAATTGCAGCTTTTCCAGCTATATCTTGAGCAATTTTCTTTTTTTCTTCTTTGCAGAGAATAACCAAACGCTGAGCACATGTATGATGATGTGTTTGAGGAATTGCAGGGCGTTTGATCAGGTTTTTTTTTTTTTTTT
>NW_017804875.1:210823-231997 GCF_001891065.2 Hippocampus comes
AAAGTGCAACTGTCAAATGTTCTGCCTGCAATTATTGGAGACCACAAAATTCATTATTTTATTCCATGTGTATTTTCTTCGTTAAGCGGATGATTAATTCGTTCAACAGCATTTTAGTCTGCCAATTATCCAAATTGACATCTGGCTAATAAAAAAAATTATGATTAAAAAAAAAAAAAAACCCCAATCTGTCGGGCCTAAATCTGAATACTCGAGAGACGAGAAGAGCAAGTGAAGCTGGGCGCCTGTATGGCGTTTTGGACCAGCGTATCCTTTCATCGTCCCGGATGACCTTTTCTGACCCCGCGCGATCGTTGTGTCCTCCCAGGTTTCTGGTCCAGTTCAAGCAGGACAAAGTGGGGCGCCATGTTTCTTTTTGAGCAGTGATGATGTTGGCCTTGAAAAATGGGATGCATTTACTGCTCGAATTGTTCCATAGCTCTAATTTTATTCCGAATTTTAAAAGTAAATATTTTTTAAAAGTTGCAGACATTCACAAGTTGCAAAGGAATGACCAGTTTGAAGCTTTACTCATCTCGCCAAGACAAAGACAAACTTAAGCAGGAGCTCAGGCGCCACCACAGCTCTAACACTTTGTGCCATTTTTGGTGGCCGAGAAAACGTGCCACAGAAATTTGGGTTCATCGGCGTCGGAAGACGGGAAAATAATTGGTTGCGAGCGGCGGCGCTCGCTCTGCCTGGATGTGGACAGCGGTAAGATAAGCAAGTCGGAGCCCCGACTGGCCCTCGACTCGTCCGCTTTTAAGCCGCCTCAAGCGGCTCGGCTTAAAAGGCGCGATGACGTGTGGGAGCTGTTGGGTCCACAACTTGAAAATACTGCACTTGCTTTTATACTTTGATAGAACCAAAAAAAAAAAAAAAAGATTGTAAGCCGTGTTTTCTGGCTACTGCCTGAAAAGAAAAAAACGATGTGGGCTGTTGAATTGTGAGATTGTTGTACAACTTGTTTTGATTTTTAAATTCATAATTCCGATGTGCCAATGACTTGTCATGTGTTGGTGTACACGCAGAGAAATGCAGAGATGGGCCCCCTCGTACTTATTATAATTATCATTGCCAAAGAAAAAATAATAATAATAATTTGGAGATGGGGACCGTAATCGGCATGTGATTAATTCTTTATTTAATTTTTTTTTCCTCTCTACTATAGCCAGTGTGATCCATGCCAAGCTTTTATTTAATCTGCAACAGTACAAAAGCGATGATAAACTACCAAGAATCATGAGATGGTACCTCAACGTTCCGAGCTGGCTTGATTCCACTTCCGGGCTTTTCCGTTTCTCCTGTGCAATATAAGTTTGTTTGGTGTTTTTTTTTTCTCTCTCTCTCTCTCTCTCTCTGTCAGCTAAGCAGTAGGGCGCGGCCTTAAGCTGTGTGGCCTTTGCATGGACTCTCATCCTCGGATATCCTCATTTGTACAACTTTGTGAAATTGCAGCTTTTCCAGCTATATCTTGAGCAATTTTCTTTTTTTCTTCTTTGCAGAGAATAACCAAACGCTGAGCACATGTATGATGATGTGTTTGAGGAATTGCAGGGCGTTTGATCAGGTTTTTTTTTTTTTTTTGTTCCCAGCTTTTCGGGGAATATGATATTCAACAAAAGGAGTTGTTGACGTGATTATTGATATTTACCGGTGAGGAAAAAAATCCCCTTTAACGGGGGAATGTGCTTCAGTGGAGTCGTGTTTCAAAGTACCTCTGGTTTGTGGTGTGTACTTTTCAATGTCACCTATGACACTGAGACTACTGCTTGCGAACACTTGTTCCTTTTTTGGGACGTGCAGTTTCAATGCACCTTTTTGCTTACTCACATTTTCTTCCCTCGGTGTCTTGTGGCTTACAGCAGCTTTTGTGCCTAACATGAAGAAAACAAAACTATTTGTTTCCTGAGACAGAACACAGAAATGTTCCAATGTAACAGATACAATCAATCTTTTTTTTTTTTTAATGAAATAAAGATCAGTCATAAATAAAGGTTAGCATGGCGATGTTTTCTTTCCGTGCTGTAATTTATGGCAGCGCTGGATGTCGTTTTCCCTCACTGTACATGAGGGACCGTAAATTATTGCTGAATGATGGATGGCCTTTCTGGATTGTTTGGCAGCGTTTGCTCCTGGCAGAACTGTTTAAAATGCATTCTCACAGTATTAGTAAAACGGCGCATTTGTTTATAATAGTTTGCAAAATTCTTTTCTTTTAGAAGTGATGCATTTTCAACCTGGTTTCAATAGTTATGGGGGGGGGGTTGTTTGTTTTTTGAGAATTTAAAATCATGGCTTTCCTTCCCAACCATTTTTCACTGGTGCAAAGTAGAGTCAACGCACTAAGAAAAAAAAATGTTTATTTCTAAAAACTCTGTATTTTGCTGTAGTTCCATTTTTGGAAGTTATCTTTTCAATCAAAAGTTTGTATTTAACTATTTTTCAGTATTTTAGTCAAATGATGAATGAAAGTATTTTCTAGAAGCTGAATATTTTCCACGCAGTTTTCGATTTTTTTTTAATTTAAACCTTTCTAGAAGTGATTCTGTTTTTATTTAGAGAGTAAATTTGCAGTAGCTGAAAGTTAAGATCCTTAAAAGGCGATTTTCTACAGAATAGAGAAGGATTTTTTCCCCCCAGTAAATCTCAAGACAAAAGCCAATTCTAGTGAGATCTCGCGAGAAGTCTGCTTTTTCCATCATTCTCATCTCCGTTTTTGAGACACTTCAAAGCTTTCTGCACGCTACCTCTCCTCGTACACAGTTCAAAATCGTCCGATTGTTCCTTCTCGCATTCCTGTGAGGCCGCCTCTGGTTTTATTTATGAGCCGTGTATCAACAAAACGGGGGTCCGGACAACTCAGACCGGACCTTGTAGTCCGGCGTCCGTCCAGATGTTTTCCATCACATCTGGGACGACTTGTCCAGGGTTACATTCCGTGGTTTGCGAAGCCCCGGCGGCAGCGGGTCTCCGGGGAGCGGCCCTTTAGATTGAGCTAAAAATAGCACAGCAACCATTTTGGGCTGCGCGAAGAACTAGTTCCCACCGTCGAGGAGGTCTGGGAAAGGAAGGAGACCCGGCCGGCCTCCCGCCACCCCACGCCTGGATCGTCGAAACCGAGTGAGAGCTCATTGGGACGGTCCCGCTGCGATCTAAAACGCAAGGACCACGCGAAGGGGAACGGTTTCCTCGGGGGCGGTTCTGTCGAACCCAGAAGAGGTCTGAAGGAGCGTGGGTGGATGCTAAATTACTCTGAATGATTCGGTGGTCTTTGGCGGCACCGTGTGGAGATTGACATTACTGTTTAAAAAAAAAACTGTAAACCCCGTAATTTATGAGTACCCACGGTGACGTCACCCGAATTTGTACGCGTATGCCACGAACGCCGCAGTCAGGCCATGATAACCGTTAAATATTTTAATGGAAAAAAATGTCGAGGCCATAAATGTCAAACAATTACACGAACGACTGCGTATTCTTGCCCATACGCGGAAGCCAGTTCAACCGAGCGGTTCGTAACCTTGAAGCGTCGTGTATTCGTTTCGTGTTCAGGTTCGAGCCGTTTTCATAACATTACGACATAGCCGCTAGGGGGCGCCATGTTTCTTTTTGAGCAGTGATGATGTTGGCCTTGAAAAATGGGATGCATTTACTGCTCGAATTGTTCCATAGCTCTAATTTTATTCCGAATTTTAAAAGTAAATATTTTTTAAAAGTTGCAGACATTCACAAGTTGCAAAGGAATGACCAGTTTGAAGCTTTACTCATCTCGCCAAGACAAAGACAAACTTAAGCAGGTTACACTCATACCGATTTTTCTTTTTTAAAATGTGAGCGACCCCACTCACGTCACCACACGTACAAGGAGACCTCCACTGACAATTGTGAATCTCCTACCCCAAACCAGATGTCACTGGAAGTACCAAGACAGTCCTGTGAGAGGCAGCACAGTGCCACAAAGCATCTAGACTGCAAAATAGTTTAACTACTGATCAAAACAACAGTGGCGCTCAATCTTTTTAGAACAAATATCCCCTCAAAAAGAAGTCTCAGCTGTCTAGCATTCAAATGCAGTCGCGCAGTACGTCCTAAATACAGGTGACCCATAGGTGTGGCATTGTTGTAACATCCCAAAGGTTATTTGGACACAGTTGACCGACAATACTCAGAGGCATGTATTATTTATTCTCTGTGAAGAACTAATATTACTGCAGCTTACTGAGCACTAACCATCTCCATGTTCATCACTATTTGTGTAATTCTTTGCTTGCTGTTTAGTTTGACAATGACCTCCACTTGGTCATGGCATTGTAAGTGCGGCTGTCTGGAGGGAGGGCCATGAGGCTGCAAGGACTTTGATTAATGATTGCAATTGGGTGGAGCAGAATTTGTGTGCCCACTCGCCCTCGTGCCACCAATGGCTTCATCAATTTGTAGCCATTATCACGTCAATATAGGCCAGAAAAGAGGAAGGAGGGGAATTAGGGGTTAAGGGGCGGGGTTAAAAAGAAAAATGGGGAAAAGAAGACCCCTTCTGCACCATCTGTTGATTGTGAACCAAAAAAAAAAAAAAAACAAGCCAAGAAAAGCCTGCTAGAACAGCTGAACTTATCTGCAAGAAAGCTCAGCAAAGAGCAAAACAGGGGCTCTAAGATTGAACCCTGTGGAGCGCCACAAGACTCTAAATGAATGATATGAATTTTTGTCTATTTTGTGCCCTGTAATTGTAGAAAATCTGTGAACCGATTAGCATTGTTTGCATCATTATACTCAAATTAAAGACGGAAATTGGTGATCAGACACCTTTTTTTTCCCCAGTCCTGAACGCAGGGTTTTCTCGGCAACATTACCAAATGTCAAACCCTGCTTGGTGTTGATATAGACTGCTAACAAACAAGGATTTGCAACTTTGCCCCACCTACTCTGCATGATTGGCTACTGTCTGAATTGACAGGCTGTAAATCACAATCACCGTGAACTAAACCTACACTTCTCCCTCATGTGACCTTTCATTCTTGTTAACAACATGACGCACCCCTCCTCACTTGAAGTACCGGTACGCATGTTGTTCTGTCCGGACTCATGAGGTGCTGGCGGACCATGAAGAGGAGTCGAAACGCAATCTTGAGATGAGAGGTGCTATGCCTCCATCTTTTGAGGTGGCGATAAAGTGTTACGGTTCACCACGTACGCAATCGCCCGCACGTCACATTTGATTAAAGCCAGCACGCATGAATTGGTGGGCGTGGCCGTGCACCGTGCGGCTAATTGGACTGCCTCCACGATGACACGGTGGAGAGAATGATGAGGATTCAATGTAAATAGAAGGAGGGATACACAAAGAAGGATGGGCTAAATAATGAGCTAAAGGTTTCGAGTTATGAACAGGTCGAGAAAAAAAAAAAAAGACGAACGCCGCAGTCAGGCCATGATAACCGTTAAATATTTTAATGGAAAAAAATGTCGAGGCCATAAATGTCAAACAATTACACGAACGACTGCGTATTCTTGCCCATACGCGGAAGCCAGTTAAAGCCAGCGGTTCGTAACCTTGAAGCGTCGTGTATTCGTCTCGTGCTCAGGTTCGAGCCGTTTTCATAACATTACGACATAGCCGCTAGATTTGATTCCTCAGCTGGGCTAACCCAATGTTCAAACATGCATTTTGTGATGCAGAGAACCAGTGCGGGCTAACTCCGTGTTTGCCATTTTGGAGGCTGCGATCCAATTTATAGCTCTGTGATTTAGTTGGAAATTATGACTTGCCCCGAATTCCTAATTTCTAGGAATTTTGGGCTCGGATCATATTGTGGGCTTGCGAACAACCTCATTCATCCGGGTCATTTCTTTCTCGGTGCATTGACTCTCTCTCTCTCTCTTTCTCTCTGCACGTCACGCTGTGAGCTGTAAAATGTAGCGAAAAGCCTACTAGAACATCTTGGTGTTAAAAAAACGTTTTGAAATTATTATTTATTGATATCACAAAAGCTGTCATCTGAACAGGTGCGTTTTGACTTTTTCAATCCGGCGTACTCGTTGTCGGGCCTCATGTCCTCATGTAAGGATGACCATTTGAAGTAATTACGCGATGCCGGCCGGCCACATCGCCGTGGGTGTCCCAAAGAGCAACAGATGTTGAACTACTCTCCGCTGGCCCATTTTTTTTAATGTGATGAGCAGCCCTACGTGTGTCTGAGCCCTCCCCTCATTCGCACGGGCCCCTGTTTAGGACTAATTAGCTACGTCCCCCCCGGCCCAAACTCCTTCTGCACTCTTGTCTTCCGACCCGCGGGTCTTATCTCATTGTACTGTCGTCTCATTGTTCGCCGTGCTAAGTAATAATCATCCAAGCTCAGCTCCTGGGCCTCTGCTCCTCCTCTGCTCCTCCCTCCTTGTTCTCCTCATTATGTCCCGGCCTCCGCCATGACAAATGTCATTAATCAACTCCTTTCTGAAACACGATGAACCTTGCAACCCGTAACACCCACCCCTCGCCTTTGCTGGTACAGGAAGTATTCTTTTCCCCAGGCGTTGCGTTAGGGCAATCGGAAAAAACTCGGAAATCCCACAATGCAGGCTGTACTATTCTCACGCCTTAATGTCTCAGCGCAGGTTTGGTCGCCGGACTGAATTGATGCTCGGAAGAGCGTTGCGCTCAAAATGAGTCGAGTGGCCTCGAGTAACCTTTATTGCACCGTCCGTGGTAACGGTGTCCATGTTCGTGGCTCAATTTGAACAATTTTGCCACGGCAGGCAGAACGGTGACCGCCACCAACACACACACACACACACACACACACACACACACACACACACACACACACACACACACACACACACACACACCCACATGTTTTGGTGTATAGAGGCCATAAATGTCAAACAATTACACGAACGACTGCGTATTCTTGCCCATACGCGGAAGCCAGTTAAAGCCAGCGGTTCGTAACCTTGAAGCGT
Organism: Hippocampus comes; assembly: GCF_001891065.2. Classification (NCBI taxonomy): domain Eukaryota; kingdom Metazoa; phylum Chordata; class Actinopteri; order Syngnathiformes; family Syngnathidae; genus Hippocampus; species Hippocampus comes. The sequence goes on from NW_017804875.1 coordinate 217,787, forward strand.
CGTGTATTCGTTTCGTGTTCAGGTTCGAGCCGTTTTCATAACATTACGACATAGCCGCTAGAGGGCGCCCTGTTTCTTTTTGAGCAGTGATGATGTTGCCTTGGAAAAATGGGATGCATTTACTGCTCGAATTGTTCCATAGCTCTAATTTTATTCCGAATTTTAAAAGTAAATATTTTTTTAAAGTTGCAGACATTCACAAGCTGCAAAGGAATGACCAGTTTGAAGCTTTACTCATCTCGCCAAAACAAAGACAAACTTAAGCAAGTTACACTCATTTTTTAAAATGTGAGCGACCCCACTCACGTCACCACACGTACAAGGAGACCTCCACTGACAATTGTGAATCTCCTACCCCAAACCAGATGTCACTGGAAGTACCAAGACAGTCCTGTGAGAGGCAGCACAGTGCCACAAAGCATCTAGACTGCAAAATAGTTTAACTACTGATCAAAACAACAGTGGCGCTCAATCTTTTTAGAACAAATATCCCCTCAAAAAGAAGTCTCAGCTGTCTAGCATTCAAATGCAGTCGCGCAGTACGTCCTAAATACAGGTGACCCATAGGTGTGGCATTGTTGTAACATCCCAAAGGTTATTTGGACACAGTTGACCGACAATACTCAGAGGCATGTATTATTTATTCTCTGTGAAGAACTAATATTACTGCAGCTTACTGAGCACTAACCATCTCCATGTTCATCACTATTTGTGTAATTCTTTGCTTGCTGTTTAGTTTGACAATGACCTCCACTTGGTCATGGCATTGTAAGTGCGGCTGTCTGGAGGGAGGGCCATGAGGCTGCAAGGACTTTGATTAATGATTGCAATTGGGTGGAGCAGAATTTGTGTGCCCACTCGCCCTCGTGCCACCAATGGCTTCATCAATTTGTAGCCATTATCACGTCAATATAGGCCAGAAAAGAGGAAGGAGGGGAATTAGGGGTTAAGGGGCGGGGTTAAAAAGAAAAATGGGGAAAAGAAGACCCCTTCTGCACCATCTGTTGATTGTGAACCAACTAGCTTCACGTGAAGTAACATGGGCATATTGGACCATTAGTCCAATTGTCAGTGTTTGCACGAGACCTCAAGGCTTCCGCGAAGATCCCAAAATATTGTTAGGAAAAGCCTATCACGGGGGCTATGGACCAGTGGTAGGGTGAATGTCTCCCAACCTGAAGGTTGTGAGTTCCATTCTCAACCCTTGTGACCACGTCGAAGAGTTCTTGAACAAGACACGAACCCTAATAAGGAAATGTCAGGAAAAACCTACTTGAACATCTGAACTTTATTTAGGGCTGTTTTCCCATCGACTGAAACTAGGACTTTTCACAAAGGGGCAGGGAATTATGAACAGTTCAAAATAATCAGTGTTAGCACAAAACCTTTAGGCTTCTACTCAGAAGCAAAAAAAACCCCAAAAAACCAACAAAAGTCAGCCTACTAAGAATACCTCAACATTTGAAGGAAACGTTTTTCTTGCGCTAGGTTTAAGGCTTTTGGTGAAGTGGAGCGAATTATGAATATTACGACATAGCGTTAGTGCAACATTTTCAGATTTCTGCAAAGATGCAAACAAATGTCAGAAAGAGCCTACTAGAACATCTAAACTTTGCTTCAATCTTAAGCACTGAGATAGGTGGCAGCTGCGTGTGTTTGAATGTAACACAGCCACGTACCCAGTTAGAAGAGCGCGTCGTCTGTCTCATTTGTTTGCATCACAAAAACCTGACATTGGAACGCGGGTGTGTAGACTTTTAAAATCCTTCCCGCCGTACCGACCTGTGCGCTTAACAACTGCATCCGTTTTTACCAGTGTGTGCGTTCAACACAGCTGGTATGTGCACCTGCATAACAACGATTGCGTGTGATCCCAAGCAGCTGTGAAGCCAACGGCGACAAGCAAATAGCTTCTCACACATCATTAGCGGCTTATCTCCCAACATTAGGCCTTGCAAACGCAGCGTATGTGAACACTCTGAGAACTTCGTGAAAAGTGTAATCCCCCCGCCCCTCCACCTCCGACAGATAAGAGATAAGAGGTGACTCTGAGTAAGACGGAGCGTAGCGGGCTAATCATTTGTCATCAGTGGGTTGAACTTGCCAAATGAGCTCCCGGTTTTCCAGCGTGAGCGGATGAAGCGAAATTGTGGCACAGACGAGACCGTCGAAACAGAAACGGCGCCGACAGAAGGCCGGCAGAAAGCAGACTGAGGGAAGGTGTCATTTAAGGGAAGTGGAGCTCAATTAGGGGGATTGAAATCGCGCCGCCTGCCACCTCCCTCCAGTGTTGGACGAACATATATCAAAGCGGGACAGCCCCTCCTCTAAAGCTGTCTCCTCGCCCTCTGTCACGGCGAGCCAAACTGATTCCCTTCAAATTAACCCCAACGAAGGAGCCCTCCGCCGCATGATTTGGTCCAAGTGTACGCGAAGAATTGTGTCCTCATTTTACTTCACCAAATGACCTTCAATTTTATCCTAGTACGAACCCATAATAAATGACGTGCCTGTTTTTGGAGTTCAGAAAGTCGAGTCTTGATTAGAACAAACATGATAATGCTTTATTTTGCAACTCGGACCTTTCACAAGTTGGAGGAAATTATGAACAGTTCCAAATAACTTTCCGGCTTCCACTAGAAACCACAAAATATTAGTAACTTGGGGAGATTTTTCTTCAGCTGCAACTGAGGACTTAGTCGAGGTGGATGGAAATATGAACGATTCCAAATAAGCAGTGTGAGCACAAAGCCTTAACGCTTCTGCTATAAAGCAAAAAAAAAAAAAACAAGCCAAGAAAAGCCTGCTAGAACAGCTGAACTTATCTGCAAGAAAGCTCAGCAAAGAGCAAAACAGGGGCTCTAAGATTGAACCCTGTGGAGCGCCACAAGACTCTAAATGAATGATATGAATTTTTGTCTATTTTGTGCCCTGTAATTGTAGAAAATCTGTGAACCGATTAGCATTGTTTGCATCATTATACTCAAATTAAAGACGGAAATTGGTGATCAGACACCTTTTTTTTCCCCAGTCCTGAACGCAGGGTTTTCTCGGCAACATTACCAAATGTCAAACCCTGCTTGGTGTTGATATAGACTGCTAACAAACAAGGATTTGCAACTTTGCCCCACCTACTCTGCATGATTGGCTACTGTCTGAATTGACAGGCTGTAAATCACAATCACCGTGAACTAAACCTACACTTCTCCCTCATGTGACCTTTCATTCTTGTTAACAACATGACGCACCCCTCCTCACTTGAAGTACCGGTACGCATGTTGTTCTGTCCGGACTCATGAGGTGCTGGCGGACCATGAAGAGGAGTCGAAACGCAATCTTGAGATGAGAGGTGCTATGCCTCCATCTTTTGAGGTGGCGATAAAGTGTTACGGTTCACCACGTACGCAATCGCCCGCACGTCACATTTGATTAAAGCCAGCACGCATGAATTGGTGGGCGTGGCCGTGCACCGTGCGGCTAATTGGACTGCCTCCACGATGACACGGTGGAGAGAATGATGAGGATTCAATGTAAATAGAAGGAGGGATACACAAAGAAGGATGGGCTAAATAATGAGCTAAAGGTTTCGAGTTATGAACAGGTCGAGAAAAAAAAAAAAAGACGCACTACTTTTACCTTGCCTTTGATTCCTCAGCTGGGCTAACCCAATGTTCAAACATGCATTTTGTGATGCAGAGAACCAGTGCGGGCTAACTCCGTGTTTGCCATTTTGGAGGCTGCGATCCAATTTATAGCTCTGTGATTTAGTTGGAAATTATGACTTGCCCCGAATTCCTAATTTCTAGGAATTTTGGGCTCGGATCATATTGTGGGCTTGCGAACAACCTCATTCATCCGGGTCATTTCTTTCTCGGTGCATTGACTCTCTCTCTCTCTCTCTCTCTCTGCACGTCACGCTGTGAGCTGTAAAATGTAGCGAAAAGCCTACTAGAACATCTTGGTGTTAAAAAAACGTTTTGAAATTATTATTTATTGATATCACAAAAGCTGTCATCTGAACAGGTGCGTTTTGACTTTTTCAATCCGGCGTACTCGTTGTCGGGCCTCATGTCCTCATGTAAGGATGACCATTTGAAGTAATTACGCGATGCCGGCCGGCCACATCGCCGTGGGTGTCCCAAAGAGCAACAGATGTTGAACTACTCTCCGCTGGCCCATTTTTTTTAATGTGATGAGCAGCCCTACGTGTGTCTGAGCCCTCCCCTCATTCGCACGGGCCCCTGTTTAGGACTAATTAGCTACGTCCCCCCCGGCCCAAACTCCTTCTGCACTCTTGTCTTCCGACCCGCGGGTCTTATCTCATTGTACTGTCGTCTCATTGTTCGCCGTGCTAAGTAATAATCATCCAAGCTCAGCTCCTGGGCCTCTGCTCCTCCTCTGCTCCTCCCTCCTTGTTCTCCTCATTATGTCCCGGCCTCCGCCATGACAAATGTCATTAATCAACTCCTTTCTGAAACACGATGAACCTTGCAACCCGTAACACCCACCCCTCGCCTTTGCTGGTACAGGAAGTATTCTTTTCCCCAGGCGTTGCGTTAGGGCAATCGGAAAAAACTCGGAAATCCCACAATGCAGGCTGTACTATTCTCACGCCTTAATGTCTCAGCGCAGGTTTGGTCGCCGGACTGAATTGATGCTCGGAAGAGCGTTGCGCTCAAAATGAGTCGAGTGGCCTCGAGTAACCTTTATTGCACCGTCCGTGGTAACGGTGTCCATGTTCGTGGCTCAATTTGAACAATTTTGCCACGGCAGGCAGAACGGTGACCGCCACCAACACACACACACACACACACACACACACACACACACACACACACACACACACACACACACACACACACACACACACACATATTTTTTTGCATTTCCCGCAGAGCACCCGATGACCATTTGTGGCACATTAGTGTTCGGGAATCACTGCAGCAGAGGACACAGCAAAAGTTCCAAATGCGAGGGTGACTCTGCATGAGAAGGGCAGATTGTTTTCTCGCGTTCTTGAGCAGCGAACAGGGACGGCGTAACCTCTTCACCTCGCGACTGTGGTGGGTTGGCAGACATGGCCCTTTGCGTTAACCTCTCTCCATTTGGGTATGAATGGATCCAAAGTGAATGGTGAGTGGAGAGAGAAAGAGGAGGTGCTGTATCGCTCTTGGGCTGGTGCGTCTGTGCAGTTATGCCAAATGATGTTCTGCCTGGGGGTGACGCACTTTGTGTCACTCGTCTGTGAAAAGAGTCTCTTTTTTTTTCATTTCTGTGTGTTTTGGATCAGGAAAAAAAAAACATTTACGGAAGTTTCTAATCACTGTTGGTGAACCTCATGAATTTGTAAGTTTGGATCATCTGATGTCTTTTAGAGGTTATCTTGTAGTATGGTGTGCGTTGCGAGTGCACCACACACGATAAGAGCGGTAAGCACGCAAATACAGCGTGAACTGGGGCCCGAATATAAGATGGTGTTTTTTGCATTGAAATAAGACTGAAAAGGTGGGGGTCGTCTTATATTCGGGGTCTAGACATTATACCGATTCACGAGGCTAGATGGCGCCAGATATCATTGAAGCGAATGCTTGACTTCCCAGGCCAAAGTGAACCCCTGCCACGAAGAATAAAAACAAAAATAGCGGTAGCAAGGAAAAGAGAAGAAAATAATTGAAGAGATAACAGAAAATGGAGAATTGTAGTAGCAATCTGGAGAAAAGTGGGTCGAAGATCGGCCAGGTTAACCGGCAGCTGAGGAGAAGTTATGATGTAATTTACATTTCAAAAACCAGAAGCCATTCATTTATGAATGTGATTGCACTTTAGATTTGAATGAGGAAAAATAACAAGCTCTTTCTCTCAAATATATTGTTATAATCATTTTGTTTCAGATGTACTGTAATTATTTTCTGTGTAAAAATTAATTTGGTGTTCAAAAAGTCTTTTTTCAAACTTGAGTCTTGAAAAAGAGGGGGTCGTCTTATAATCAGGGCCGTCTTATATTCGGGCCAAAACGGTAAATCCAGAGTCCTAAAATTAGTTAGCAAGTGTGACTGGAGTCAAGTAGAGTGACGTGTCAGGATTTCTGATCGTCAATATTGAACAGGTTTAACCTTTCCAACTTTTGCCTGTGACTGTTTTCAGAGTACATCAAAGAGCGAAATTTACACCACATGCTTGGGTTAATCTTTTCGGGAACATCCGATAATCGATTATCTGTATGTGTGTACCCCGCTTAAAAAGAACAGCAAAACATCTTGTGTAAATCGGGGACACTTCACGAGAATGACTCTCACCGCTTGAGTCTATTAGATTACTCGTCAGAAAATCGTCATGTAATGACTCAGAGATAATAAAATGGTGTCATGCAAACACGTGTGTACACACAGTCACACACACACACAGACGGTCATCCAGCAGGTGTTGGTGTGTTTGTCTTTCAAGCGGTTTTGTTTTCTCAAGCCTGCCGCAGCCTTGCAGCTTCTTATCAGTCCGCCGTGAGCTGCTGGGGGAAATCACCTGCAGTGAAAAGTGAGGACAAGTTTTCAAACGACAATACTTGATGATCATGACCTGATGCTGGAATAAATAAAACTGTAATAAAGCGCGAAATGTATGTCGCCCTGGACGCATAAAGTTATTCGTGCCAGTCCGTCATCAGAGTTTGAGGCTCGAAAGTGACACCTTGAAGATCATGTCCACAGATTTCCATTCAGCCATTATTTATGCGTATTAAACGACCATAAGAGTATCGTATACTTTGTACTAAAAAAAAAAACTATTCATACTTTGCGTCAGGTGTTGGCCGCCTCTTCTGTTTTTAATCCTAACTTGATGACACAGAGGGCTTTTGTTCACACCTCGTTGGTCCACACTGAGGAGAAAATGAGTTTACTGCCGTTTATGACTTCTAATCTGCTTGGTGCATGTGCGCGGTGATAAAACGGCAGCAAAGCCTCAAAGTTTGTTGGGCTTCTTCTCATAAAAGGTAATGAAGAGTTAGTTGTAAACTGATGGCTTTCCGCAAACTGTAATCACGGCGATATGGATGTAAGCACACCGGGCTAACCAAAGAATGACACGTACTGTACAGTGTTGTGAGAAAGTATTTAAAGTCTTTTGTTTTTCAGTTTCCCCACTTTCCAGGAGTGACCCCCCGCCCAAAAGCACATCGATGACACATCCAGGAGTCAAAATCTAAAGAACTGCTGGCCTCCCTCGCCTTAGTCAAGGTTCACGACTCGACAGTTCAGAAGAGACATCCACAGTGGAATTCAGAGGCAGAAACTACGGTCAACCAAAAAGAACAGAAAGGCTCGGCTTACTTTTGGGGGCGGAACTTTATGGAACATGTGTGTCAGATTATGCCAAGCGTCAATGTAAAATTTCAGAAGAAAAACATGATGCCAACAGTCAAACATGGTGGTGGTAGTGTGATGATCTGGGGCTGCTGTCCCATTCCAGGGCATGGACGATTTGCTGTGATTGATCACCGAAACATGAATTCTGCTCTTTGCCCCAAAATCCTGAAGGATATTTCATGTTTTAATGTAGTAGGTTGTCATGAAGAAAACGATCAATTTGATGACTGCATTCAGCTCAACAAAAGAATTCCTTCCGATTCAGGTCACAGGGAGAACCCAACGTGTGTCTTCCTTTTAAATATGAAATATTTTAATTACTGTATTATTTTGTATTATTTAATTATTTAACACATGGCCTTATTTTATTTTATTTATTTTTATTTTTTTCACAGTATCGAAGAAGAGCAAGATGGTTTCACAGCTGGTAACTTTGAAGACAAAGAGGACTCCACTAGCCAGAAGTCACCACTTGATCATGTTTAACCAGATAAATATACTGTTAGAACAAGAACATGATCTCGCTGTACTGTAATTTTATTTTTCACCTTGTAATGTAAAATTCATTCAAATGCGAAATTCATTGTTATGTATGATTGAACTTTTTTTTTTCGGATGTTGACCTTTTTTTTCTGGTGTGGCAGCAGTATTCTTCTCACCGGAGTGTGTGAATCCTCTGCTGTCAAGCCACTTGCCCCAAGGCTCCTGGCCAATCACAGTGGAGCAGACTTTATAGCTCCTGGCTCTGACTTCTTCCTATTCAGCCCACTGATGAAATGGGTGAGCATTTTTTAAGAGGTCCTCAAAAAGGAAACATCTCCTCACAGGGGCCCACATCAAGTGCGTCGAATTCGCTAAGAGCACTTTCAAGTCTCCCGTGGAAGCATCACACTTTCGGGATGGACAGAATGGCCTCCCACCTGGAGAAATCCAAAAACTTCCGCATCGAGGCACTCCTGGCTCACCATGTGGATCAGAGGCCGGCGGACGGCGATGGCGCTTCCCCGCAGGCGCCCTGCACCGGGAGCCCCGTCCACACCCCGCGGTCCGGGACGCCCTCCCCTCGGCCCGCCGACGCCACCCAGGCCCAGCCGGCGATGACGCCCAACGCCGCCGGCTACAACTTCTCCCAGGCGGGGTTCGGCGCCATGCACGTCGCCGCCGCGGGGTTCCTCGGAATGCACCCGAGGTCCGTGTACCCTTTGGCGGCTGTCGGCGCCCAGCCGTCCGCCTTCGCGTATCCCGGCTTCCCGCCGCTGGTCCAGCCGTACCCGGGTCACTTGACAGCGGGCAGCGTGGCCGGGGTGCACCCGCTGGAGCCCTGGATCAGAGCCGGGATGATGATGTTCCCCAGATTCGGTGACTATGGAGGTCAGTGCGTCCACGTCACGTCAGAAAAACACCCCAAACATATACATCCATACATATATATACAAAAACTGATATAAGAGAAATATAGACTGACTGTATAAGTATGGTAGTTGTGTGTAACTGTAACATTTTATTCATGAATATAAGGTTATTTATATCATAACTAAATTTCAAAATGTAAGCCCTGAAATTTAAAAAAAAATCATCCAGTATTTTCTATATACACCTTTGTTGCAAATCCATGCGAAAACCGTTTGAGTTACTGTAACAAATGCATTTGTAATCTCCTTTCGCGATCCAAAACAGTAGACTTGGGGCTGTGTGGGCGTCTTTTAACTTGTCTGTTCGGGATGATTTATCTTGTTCAATGAGATGCAAAAATGTGTAAAACCCGAACTAGAGCAAGCACTTCATCAATGGATAATGTTTACCGTGTTTTCATTTCGATAATGGACCTATGTGGGTTTTTATTGCTCCTTCAAAGCAATATCATCTTGGGGAAGCAGAGCTGGGCCTGACAGTCCTGAACAATAGAAGGCTGCATATTTCAAGGTTTTAAAATATTCTGAAGTATTTTTTTTTTTAAATGGATGATGACTAATGCTGTATGGAATTGAATAATTCTATTATTTTTCTCGTTTCACGCACCTTAAATGAACCTGCAAGCATAATACAAATGCAATATAAACATATGTGTATGCAATTGAGTAAATGCTGTTGTATTGATTACAGTCGAGTCATTTTATATTGCAATGAAATACCGAGTATATTTACAGCAATAGCAAAACAAAACCATCAACTACTGTGCAAATAACACGATTGAAATCTATTTTAATCTGAAAAACCACGCCACGTCCCTCAGCAGCGCCACCTCAAGCCGGATTGTTGGGGAAGTGTCGGAAGCCCAGGACAGCGTTCACCAGCCAGCAGCTGTTGGAACTCGAAAACCAGTTCAAGGTCAACAAGTACCTTTCCAGACCCAAACGTTTTGAGGTGGCCACCTCACTCATGCTGACTGAGACGCAGGTACTGTCTGCAGATCACTGCCGTTGCACCGCGTTGGCCACATTGTGTGCGAAAGCACTCCACTCCACTGAAGTCTGTCAAGTCATGTGGAGTTTGGGAATTAGAATCCAAATCATCTTCATTGGCACAGTGCTGCATGTTAAAACGGACAAGGAATTTGTCACCTGTATTTTTCTTCGGCCCATTATTTTAACACACATTTACTTTCACATAATTCATCCCATACACGTCATTCCAATGTCAAACTATTCCAAAAATACTCACCTTACGGACTATTATTTTTCTCCCCACAAAAATTCCCATTTTTCCCCAAATTCCACATTTTCAACTAAAATCGCCCCATTCATTCGTAATGGGACATTCAACATCGTTCCCATTTGAAAACCAAAACATTCAACTCATTCAATACACCTTTGTAACAATTTTCATCTTGCCAAAATTTTCACCACTAAAATGCCCACCAAAAAAAAAAAAATCATTTTCGATCCCATTGACACATTCAGCAAAACAGATTTACATCACCGTTGCCATTTAAAATTCAAACTATTCACCGCATTTAATTCACCTTGCGAACAATTTTCAACATGCCAAAAATTTTCACGCCCCCCAAAAAAAATATATATATAAAAATCCTCCATTCATCATTATCATTCCACATCATTTAATATAATTCCATATTGTTCTCTATTATTCAACATCATTCCACAGATGTGCTTATTTTAACATTCAGCATGTCCGCATTTACATGCAATTTCAACAGAAATTGCAAATGTCGAGTTACAATGTGACAACCGCCTGCAATGTTCAAACTTGCCTTTCGCTACTCTGTCACAGGTTAAAATTTGGTTCCAGAACAGGCGAATGAAGTGGAAGCGAAGCCGTAAAGCGAAGGAGCACGCTAACCCGACGTCCCCGCTGAGCGACGGCGAAAGGGCCGACAGTGTCCAGCTCCAGGTGGACTCTCCGAGTTCCAGCCTGGAGGATGAAGAGGAGCTCGAAGGCGAGGAAGAGGATGAGGATCCGAATGTGCTGCCGGGTTCTCTGGGCTCCCTCTTGAGGCGTGCCGGAGGTGTCACGGAGAACTACCGGTCTTATTTGGAAGAGGAACTGGAGGAGGGAAGTTCAAGACGAAGTGGGGTTTTCCCATAGTTGTGACATGTGTTTTCATTGTTTGTGTTTGTATATTGCTCCGGAGAGGCCAATGCACAATGTAGCAGGTGCGCAGATTTTATTTATCTCAAGTCAGTCGTTGAAATGTTGTGTCAAACCGCAATGAATTTTTACACGTAGCGTTAAGTTTGTGAATGGGCTGTCATGATCCTGAGCCAGACTTCAGAGTCCACACAGAACTGCAAGATGTTTGTTTACATAGTCATGGAATATAATTTTAAATTATTTCATCTCTATGGGCAAGCATAGTAACTGCACCAGCACTTCAGACTTTCTGTTGTTGCATGGCTATTATTAGTGCTTACTGGTTTGGTTTACGGGCCAAGCGAAGATAGACAAAAAATTGAAATTTTTTTCGGAAGCCTTAACAGTCACATAGAGACCTTACAATGTTTTGAAGCATTTTTCTTTTTTTTTCTTTTTTTTTTGTCCAGTATAAAATTGATGCAACTGTGAATGAAATGAATTTGTTATGGCAGGAAAATGTAAGCATAGATTTCACACATAACCTGTTTGATGGAATGCTACTCTTTGTTAGCTTGTTTCCGTTTGTTTTTTAAAATGTTCTCAATGAGTGTGATTCATATTTTCAGAGTGATATAATTAATATATATTATCCTGTTTTTGCAAATGTCGTTTTTATTTAAAACTTTTTGGGGGGGCCTTAAGGAGGAATACCATTGCTCAACAAATAAAGTTCATGTGAAGAACAAATGGCAAAGCGATGCAACCTATCTTTAGGACACGCAGTTGGCAAATATACGCCAAGACGATGTGTTGATTTTGTGCTAAAAAAAAAAAAAAACACGACAATACTGCTTTGCTTTGTCGTCCTCCTTCAGCTTCCGTAGTTACCATGGCAACATACAACATTTAAAGGACTCACTAAACTCCAAATTCCTCTACGCGGTTGTTGATGTATTTTTTATTGTTTTTTATTCTAAACATACAACACAAATAGAATACGTTGTTGCTGTCGCAAAGTTGTCCTACTTGAAGCAGGTAAGCGTGTGTTTGGCTCCGATTAACATGAACAGTTCAACTCTGACCTGGGCTTTTAATGTGTCGGTGTCAAGAGTGTAAAATGGAAGTTGAGTGATTTTATTGGTATGTAATTTAACACAAAGCCTTCTATGTTAAGGACAGAGATGTACAAGTAATCTAATAATAATTTAGCGTGTAAAGATAAGAGCTAGCGAAAGTGCTAAGCGGTTACTTAACTTGTACTTAAGCCCGCAAGCCTTTAACGCGCAACCATTTTAAATGTATCAAATTTATTTAATTGATTTTTGTTCTCGGCGACTTTGTACTTGACTAAGTTCAAACACTGGCGTGTTATAAACTTAAGCGTGCCATCTTAACTGCAAGCATGAATGAACGTATGGACGTATTCCGTCACCTTTCCAATATTGTCTGGCTATTTTTGTTGTTGTTGTTGGTGGTGGTTTTTCGTGAACGTAATCGATGCTGGTGACGCATAGGCTGTCTTTCCTCTTCTTATATTCTGGACAGAAAATACATATTTGTGTTCCCCGCGTAGTATAATGTCGTTCAGGTTATTCAGATTATCATGTAAATATGAACATAGGAAACACGTCCCTCACGTCTTCCTTGTCTGCAGTCATGTTAGCTGAGTCTGAGGGTCCAAAGCCAATTGGGTCAGAAGCACTGTGGAAGTCCTCCATTATTGTGAACAATACCAAAGTAAGGTTTTTTTTTTTTATGGTGCAGAATACAAAAGCACGGCGAGAACATACATTGCAGCCTTCTTTTCATTGCATAGTTCTTCCATCATTTATCTCTCTCTCTTTTTCCTCCCCTGGTAGCATCCAGTAACTCACCACCAGCACAAGCGGCGTGCGCCCATTCAAAGAAGCTGCTTCCTGGGCCTTGAAACGAAGCCCGAGCTGCTATGGGAGGACTGGGATGAAGGCGGAGAATTCACCAAGTCGCTAACATTAAAGAACATCGGCCTCAAGCTCCAGAAACTTCAGTTAAGGTCGGCAGTGGTTTTCTAAAGACAACACGCAAGTAAGAATTGGATCTATCCGCATGAGTATCCCGTCTTGGCTCCCTCTCAGACCTCCGGTGACCAAATTCTTCAGCATCTCCAGTTCCCGCAACGTCGCCGTGAGCCCAGGGACGACTTTGTCCATACCGGTCACTTTTAAACCTGAAGAGAAGGTCATATTGCTCGTCATAGATTGGTTTAAGACTATCGAGCGCACACGGGTGTTTGACGTGGTCCCTCTCCCATGTGTTGGACAGTGCAAGTACGAGGACAGCATCGAGTTTCACGGCAAAGATGGCAGCTTCCAAGTATCGCTTCAGGCTGTGGTTCCCTCTCCAGCCCTCGAAGTTCCCGACACTGTGCTTCTTCCACTCTGTGCGGTGCATCAAGCCGCTTCTGCTCCTTTTCTGCTGAAGAATCTCAGGTATCATATCATCCCGACCTTGACCTAAAAAAAATGTCCTTGTTGGACTCTTAATTTTTCCGTCAATCGTCTTGCCCGTGTGATGCGTCTGTCACGCAGCAAACTGCACACGTACTTCCACTGGGAGTGTCCGGAACCTTTTCAAGTGAGTCCGGAGGAAGGCGTGCTGAAGCCCAGCCAGGAGATTCAGCTCATGGTTGTGTTCCAGCCACAGCAGGCGCTCTTGTACAACAAACTGGCTGCTTGCCGTTTCGGGGAGGAAGGGGAAAAAGCCGACTGCTGCGTCGCCGTGCGTCTTCAGGGAGTGGGTACTGTCATTCTCGACCAACACACTTCCAAGTGTGTGAACACGTGAAGGCTGCATGTGGAATCATTCGCCTCTTATCTGGTTTGCTCCCTCGGTGAAAGCCAAGTACCCGTGTCTTCAGTTGAGAAGCCCGAGTTCGAAAGCTGAGCAACAACATGGCGGTCCCGTGCTAAACTTTGGTTCTGTCGCAGTCGGACAAAGTGTGCAGAAATGTTTTGACATCTGTAATCCCTCGCATGTGAGTAAGGCTGGATTTTAAAAGGGCCGAAAATTCAAATGGAATTGCCTGAGTCTGATTTTTATGAATTATGGAAGAGGCAACATTGACAACGCGAAAGAGAAAACAATCCTGTAAAACTGCAAATATTAACAGTTACGTACTATTTAGTGGCCCTGGTTTTGAAATTTTTATACGCCTTTAGTGGACATTTTACATCATATTTAATGGTGTGTTTTTCTGATTTGTTATTTTCGATTCAAATTCTGAACTCTGAATCAGATTTTTATCCACCTTTGAAAAAGCTCTAATTCGATGTGTTTT
>NW_017804875.1:237640-286977 GCF_001891065.2 Hippocampus comes
CACCTCACTCATGCTGACTGAGACGCAGGTACTGTCTGCAGATCACTGCCGTTGCACCGCGTTGGCCACATTGTGTGCGAAAGCACTCCACTCCACTGAAGTCTGTCAAGTCATGTGGAGTTTGGGAATTAGAATCCAAATCATCTTCATTGGCACAGTGCTGCATGTTAAAACGGACAAGGAATTTGTCACCTGTATTTTTCTTCGGCCCATTATTTTAACACACATTTACTTTCACATAATTCATCCCATACACGTCATTCCAATGTCAAACTATTCCAAAAATACTCACCTTACGGACTATTATTTTTCTCCCCACAAAAATTCCCATTTTTCCCCAAATTCCACATTTTCAACTAAAATCGCCCCATTCATTCGTAATGGGACATTCAACATCGTTCCCATTTGAAAACCAAAACATTCAACTCATTCAATACACCTTTGTAACAATTTTCATCTTGCCAAAATTTTCACCACTAAAATGCCCACCAAAAAAAAAAAATCATTTTCGATCCCATTGACACATTCAGCAAAACAGATTTACATCACCGTTGCCATTTAAAATTCAAACTATTCACCGCATTTAATTCACCTTGCGAACAATTTTCAACATGCCAAAAATTTTCACGCCCCCCAAAAAAAATATATATATAAAAATCCTCCATTCATCATTATCATTCCACATCATTTAATATAATTCCATATTGTTCTCTATTATTCAACATCATTCCACAGATGTGCTTATTTTAACATTCAGCATGTCCGCATTTACATGCAATTTCAACAGAAATTGCAAATGTCGAGTTACAATGTGACAACCGCCTGCAATGTTCAAACTTGCCTTTCGCTACTCTGTCACAGGTTAAAATTTGGTTCCAGAACAGGCGAATGAAGTGGAAGCGAAGCCGTAAAGCGAAGGAGCACGCTAACCCGACGTCCCCGCTGAGCGACGGCGAAAGGGCCGACAGTGTCCAGCTCCAGGTGGACTCTCCGAGTTCCAGCCTGGAGGATGAAGAGGAGCTCGAAGGCGAGGAAGAGGATGAGGATCCGAATGTGCTGCCGGGTTCTCTGGGCTCCCTCTTGAGGCGTGCCGGAGGTGTCACGGAGAACTACCGGTCTTATTTGGAAGAGGAACTGGAGGAGGGAAGTTCAAGACGAAGTGGGGTTTTCCCATAGTTGTGACATGTGTTTTCATTGTTTGTGTTTGTATATTGCTCCGGAGAGGCCAATGCACAATGTAGCAGGTGCGCAGATTTTATTTATCTCAAGTCAGTCGTTGAAATGTTGTGTCAAACCGCAATGAATTTTTACACGTAGCGTTAAGTTTGTGAATGGGCTGTCATGATCCTGAGCCAGACTTCAGAGTCCACACAGAACTGCAAGATGTTTGTTTACATAGTCATGGAATATAATTTTAAATTATTTCATCTCTATGGGCAAGCATAGTAACTGCACCAGCACTTCAGACTTTCTGTTGTTGCATGGCTATTATTAGTGCTTACTGGTTTGGTTTACGGGCCAAGCGAATATAGACAAAAAATTGAAATTTTTTTCGGAAGCCTTAACAGTCACATAGAGACCTTACAATGTTTTGAAGCATTTTTCTTTTTTTTTCTTTTTTTTTTGTCCAGTATAAAATTGATGCAACTGTGAATGAAATGAATTTGTTATGGCAGGAAAATGTAAGCATAGATTTCACACATAACCTGTTTGATGGAATGCTACTCTTTGTTAGCTTGTTTCCGTTTGTTTTTTAAAATGTTCTCAATGAGTGTGATTCATATTTTCAGAGTGATATAATTAATATATATTATCCTGTTTTTGCAAATGTCGTTTTTATTTAAAACTTTTTGGGGGGGCCTTAAGGAGGAATACCATTGCTCAACAAATAAAGTTCATGTGAAGAACAAATGGCAAAGCGATGCAACCTATCTTTAGGACACGCAGTTGGCAAATATACGCCAAGACGATGTGTTGATTTTGTGCTAAAAAAAAAAAAAAACACGACAATACTGCTTTGCTTTGTCGTCCTCCTTCAGCTTCCGTAGTTACCATGGCAACATACAACATTTAAAGGACTCACTAAACTCCAAATTCCTCTACGCGGTTGTTGATGTATTTTTTATTGTTTTTTATTCTAAACATACAACACAAATAGAATACGTTGTTGCTGTCGCAAAGTTGTCCTACTTGAAGCAGGTAAGCGTGTGTTTGGCTCCGATTAACATGAACAGTTCAACTCTGACCTGGGCTTTTAATGTGTCGGTGTCAAGAGTGTAAAATGGAAGTTGAGTGATTTTATTGGTATGTAATTTAACACAAAGCCTTCTATGTTAAGGACAGAGATGTACAAGTAATCTAATAATAATTTAGCGTGTAAAGATAAGAGCTAGCGAAAGTGCTAAGCGGTTACTTAACTTGTACTTAAGCCCGCAAGCCTTTAACGCGCAACCATTTTAAATGTATCAAATTTATTTAATTGATTTTTGTTCTCGGCGACTTTGTACTTGACTAAGTTCAAATACTGGCGTGTTATAAACTTAAGCGTGCCATCTTAACTGCAAGCATGAATGAACGTATGGACGTATTCCGTCACCTTTCCAATATTGTCTGGCTATTTTTGTTGTTGTTGTTGGTGGTGGTTTTTCGTGAACGTAACCGATGCTGGTGACGCATAGGCTGTCTTTCCTCTTCTTATATTCTGGACAGAAAATACATATTTGTGTTCCCCGCGTAGTATAATGTCGTTCAGGTTATTCAGATTATCATGTAAATATGAACATAGGAAACACGTCCCTCACGTCTTCCTTGTCTGCAGTCATGTTAGCTGAGTCTGAGGGTCCAAAGCCAATTGGGTCAGAAGCACTGTGGAAGTCCTCCATTATTGTGAACAATACCAAAGTAAGGTTTTTTTTTTTATGGTGCAGAATACAAAAGCACGGCGAGAACATACATTGCAGCCTTCTTTTCATTGCATAGTTCTTCCATCATTTATCTCTCTCTCTTTTTCCTCCCCTGGTAGCATCCAGTAACTCACCACCAGCACAAGCGGCGTGCGCCCATTCAAAGAAGCTGCTTCCTGGGCCTTGAAACGAAGCCCGAGCTGCTATGGGAGGACTGGGATGAAGGCGGAGAATTCACCAAGTCGCTAACATTAAGAGAACATACATTGCAGCCTTCTTTTCATTGCATAGTTCTTCCATCATTTATCTCTCTCTCTTTTTCCTCCCCTGGTAGCATCCAGTAACTCACCACCAGCACAAGCGGCGTGCGCCCATTCAAAGAAGCTGCTTCCTGGGCCTTGAAACGAAGCCCGAGCTGCTATGGGAGGACTGGGATGAAGGCGGAGAATTCACCAAGTCGCTAACATTAAAGAACATCGGCCTCAAGCTCCAGAAACTTCAGTTAAGGTCGGCAGTGGTTTTCTAAAGACAACACGCAAGTAAGAATTGGATCTATCCGCATGAGTATCCCGTCTTGGCTCCCTCTCAGACCTCCGGTGACCAAATTCTTCAGCATCTCCAGTTCCCGCAACGTCGCCGTGAGCCCAGGGACGACTTTGTCCATACCGGTCACTTTTAAACCTGAAGAGAAGGTCATATTGCTCGTCATAGATTGGTTTAAGACTATCGAGCGCACACGGGTGTTTGACGTGGTCCCTCTCCCATGTGTTGGACAGTGCAAGTACGAGGACAGCATCGAGTTTCACGGCAAAGATGGCAGCTTCCAAGTATCGCTTCAGGCTGTGGTTCCCTCTCCAGCCCTCGAAGTTCCCGACACTGTGCTCCTTCCACTCTGTGCAGTGCATCAAGCCGCTTCTGCTCCTTTTCTGCTGAAGAATCTCAGGTATCATATCATCCCGACCTTGACCTAAAAAAAATGTCCTTGTTGGACTCTTAATTTTTCCGTCAATCGTCTTGCCCGTGTGATGCGTCTGTCACGCAGCAAACTGCACACGTACTTCCACTGGGAGTGTCCGGAACCTTTTCAAGTGAGTCCGGAGGAAGGCGTGCTGAAGCCCAGCCAGGAGATTCAGCTCATGGTTGTGTTCCAGCCACAGCAGGCGCTCTTGTACAACAAACTGGCTGCTTGCCGTTTCGGGGAGGAAGGGGAAAAAGCCGACTGCTGCGTCGCCGTGCGTCTTCAGGGAGTGGGTACTGTCATTCTCGACCAACACACTTCCAAGTGTGTGAACACGTGAAGGCTGCATGTGGAATCATTCGCCTCTTATCTGGTTTGCTCCCTCGGTGAAAGCCAAGTACCCGTGTCTTCAGTTGAGAAGCCCGAGTTCGAAAGCTGAGCAACAACATGGCGGTCCCGTGCTAAACTTTGGTTCTGTCGCAGTCGGACAAAGTGTGCAGAAATGTTTTGACATCTGTAATCCCTCGCATGTGAGTAAGGCTGGATTTTAAAAGGGCCGAAAATTCAAATGGAATTGCCTGAGTCTGATTTTTATGAATTATGGAAGAGGCAACATTGACAACGCGAAAGAGAAAACAATCCTGTAAAACTGCAAATATTAACAGTTACGTACTATTTAGTGGCCCTGGTTTTGAAAATTTTATACGCCTTTAGTGTAGAAAGGGTTCTGTCAGTCGTCATCTGTGGTGTGTTTTTCTGATTTGTTATTTTCGATTCAAATTCTGAACTCTGAATCAGATTTTTATCCACCTTTGAAAAAGCTCAAATTCGATGTGTTTTGCTTTGTTTTTTTTTTTCCTTTTTGCATGTCGCCGCCGTCTTGCAGGTCACTGCGTTTTTTTCCCTTGCCCGACTTTCTGGAGGGGTTCCCCTGTTGGGGTCCCAATTCGTCTGTGAAGTCAGCAGCAATCGGGTCGCTCCGGGTGGAAGCATGACGGCTAAAGTCACCTTTGTGCCAACTGTTGCCGATTCGGTCTCTGTGGAGTATGTGACGGTAGAATGCAAAGGGGCACTCAACCAAACGGTGCTCAAGCTCATTGGAAACTCGACGGGTATGACGCACAAATGCAACGAAACGCTGTCGGTGTTTGTGATCGTAGCAAGACAGAAATGCATCTCCGTACATGCCTCATTGTTTTGTTTTTTGTTACTAGGCCCCAAGCTGTCTTTTTCTTCATCCGTGGTTGACTTTGGCTGCATTGAACTGGGAACCACAGCGTCGCAGACCATCGAGATGATTAATTCTTCGTGCGTTCAGGCGACTTACCAATGGGACCTCGACTGTGCCGGACACAGCGTGTTCAGCATCCAACCGCAAAGCGGCACCTTAGCCGCCAAGAGCTGTTTAACGCTGACCGTCTGCTACCTCCCCACAGTGCCTTTTGCCCATCACAGAAGCGTGCCGTGTTTTGTACTGCACGGGGTAAGGAAGTCGCGCTACGATACCGCCATTCCGACTCCCGACATCACAAATACCCGAGACTAAAACGTTGTCATGGCCAAGACCGACGGCATCTTTAAATCGTAGATGGCAAAAGGCAGAACCCCAATTTCTTTGCATTTTGTATTCATTCAAAATAATATTAGGGAATGTAAGATACGGCATCTTTAAATCGTAACGAGAATGTTCATAGCTACCTTTTAGTACCGGTATATCGTACAACCGCGCAAGGAACAACAAGGCTGATATATTCGCCAACTGGAACGTTCGTCGACCTCAGGTGCATCTTTTCTTTCATAGGCGCCGTTGTTCCTTGACCTGATCGGTACGTGTCACTCTGATCTGGAGAAACCAGCTGTACTGACACCAGAACATTTAGCCGACAGTACAGAGGATCGCTCGGACATCGTTAGCGTCTTGCTGCCAAGCAATAGCACGCAGCTGGATCCGCAAGCATTCTGCTTATCTGCGGATGAGGTGAATTGTGGTCCCGCCCTCAAAATTACGTTTCGTCGGGTTTGTATGTCGTTTTTCTCAGCCGGCCATTTTCCCCGTGCTTTTCCAGAAAGTGAGCCGACAATCAGATAATATCTCCATCGCCCGGTCGATGACTCCCAAGGAAGACGCCGACCGGCCCGGCTCGGCAGAGGCGGATTCATCCGCTTTGTCCTCACCGTCCACACGCGTATCGGCGGTGCCCAGCGAGCTGCTGTTCAATCACATCACGTCCCCCTGGCCCAGGTCGACTTCATCCGCGGCTTCTCAGGGGGTGGCCATCACCAACAACTCCGCTGTGAAAGTCACGTAAAGTTGTCTCACTCCTCATTTTTTGTTTTGTTTTTTTTTCCCCGCCGGAGACTTGAACTGGATTTTTTTTTCCAAAAGAATGGATTTGACGCCAGGGCTTTCTCTTGCAGGCTGATGTGGACCAACGCCCCGGACTCTCCCTTCTCTGTCTCTCCCGCCACACGTGAGCTGTCGCCACTGAAGTGCACCTCATTCAGAGTGACTTACAGTCCGAAGGAAGTGAACACGTTTCACGCAGCTCAACTGGAGTGCCTCGCTTTGCAAGTAGGGAGGACTTGTTGAAAAGTTTTGGGTCACTTTCTTTCAAGACTGTTGCATTTGTTTATGAGCCGACTGTGGTCATATTGGAGGACCGGCTTCAATACATTCTTTTGTGATTTTTTTTCCTTTCCGTATGAATTATTACAATATCCATCCATCCATTTTCCGATCCGCTTTATCCTCACAAGGGTCGCGGGGGGTGCTGGAGCCTATCCCAAGCCTTCTTCGGGCATTAGGCGGGGGACACCCTGAACCGGTGCAGGATATGAAGTGAGGTATTCTATTTGTCTCCCCTTTTTCTGCCGTGGTGCAGCAAAGTCCGTCTTGGAAGAACGAGGAACAGATAAGTCCCCCCTGGTGCGTCATCGTCCGAGTCATTGGACACTCCTTTGAGCGTGGCAAAGAGCACTTCTACCCACACTTCTCTCTTGAGCCAAATAAAGTGGTAAGCGTGACACCTGACGGCTACGGAAAAATAGTTGTGTTCAAATGTTCTCGATGGTACATAATAGAGAGACTGAGATACGGTTTCAAAATGTATGCATGTGACCAATGACCTGTACAACTCAATTGAATTAAAAAAGGCAAAAAAATGGAGAGTGGGAATTAAAAAATAGAGAATTGCAGTAATGTGGTTGCATAAGTCTGCACACCCTCTTTTTTGTAAATGGGATGTGGCCGTGTTCGGAATCAACCAGTTACATTCAAACTTATGTTCAATGGGAGTCAGCACACCGTTGAAAATGCTTCTCATTAGCCCCAAATACATTTCAGCTTATCCAGTCGGCTTTCGCAGACATTTATTTTTTTATGCCAAAACATTTCCACATGTTTGGGAGATTTTGTTTCAGTCCAGTACGTGTTTTGTGGTGTACGTCACACGAATGCTCGAAAACGTTTTCAAAAGATTCATTGGGCTCATTTTCATTTTGGAATGTCGACTTTTTCTATCCACTGTATGTGCCGCCGGTGTTTCAAACGGTATCCTTGCGCATCAACTCTTTTGCGCTTCACTTGTAGGTATTCACAGGCCTTGACGTTCGATCCTATCAGACCTTGCTCCTCCGCAACGATTGCGAGCGGCCACTCACCTTCTGTCGCAACCTCAACGAGAGCTTCGACCCCTCCTTGGAAGCGTCAGTGTCAGTGGTGCCGAGGTGCGGCTTGATCCCACCTGGGGCCCACCAAATCCTCACCGTCATAACTACTCCCAAAGAAGACTCTCCCACCGAGGGAATCGAGCTGCGCCTCCAGTTCAATTGCAGCAAATACACAAAGGTGCAACACTGACGGGCCCCCGGCCGGGTGACATCAACGTTCCCCACCCTCCAGAGGTTTTTTTTTTTTTGATGCACCTGTTTGATTTACTTTGCTTTAGGAAATTACAGTTTTCAGCATACTGGAAAAGATGAATGTGTCACTGAGCGGAGGGGGCACTTTATATTTCCAAGATACGTCCGTGGGCTCCCCGACCCACCAGACTCACATCATCAGAAACATCTGCCACATTCCTCTGGGGTGAGTTTCTTTCTGTCACGTGGGGAAACGAACGGTCCCTCTTTTTCTTTCGAAATCAGCACATCCTAAATCTGATCTTCTCTGATGATGGCGTGATAGCTTCCAATGGAACATCCATTACTCCGACCAGCATCTCATCTCTGTTCAACCGGAAGCCGGTGAACTACAAGCCAACGAGTTTGCGGTAAGAGAAGGTCTGTTCGTACCATCTGAAATCATCCAAAGAGCTTTAAAATGATTTTTTTTTTAAAACGCCTTTTGGGGACCATTTTGACATCACAGCAGCAGAAATGGTCCTTTAATCCAAAGGAAGAGAAAACATATGTCCTTGAACCTGTTCTCATCGTTTGGCCAATTCAAAACCCCAATTATAACAAGTCCATCCTTACCCTCAAAGTCATGGGAAAAGGCGCCAAAGGCTTCATACAGGTACGGCTATTTATGTATCCATTCGTCTTGCTTGATTACAAGTGTTGGGCCCGTTTGTTAAAAAAGTGGCGTGACAGCCGCCAATGAGCACAAATGTGGATGTGCATTCCCTGCTCAGGCGATTAAAGAAGTCTTGGAAATGGGAGATACGATGGTTGGACGTGCTCAGGCAATTGATGTTCCCCTGGTGAACAACAGTACCTGCTCAATCTCCTTCAGTGTTTCCATTGAGCAGACGCTACAAGATGAGCAACTCCATCCGGACCTTCAACCTGCAGCCATTGGTATACCTTGTCGTGCACCCTTTCCCAACCTTTAGTGAGCCTATGCACATTTTGCATGAGAAAAACCTTTGACCACGATTGAGTTTTTTTTGTGACCACTCCCACAACGGCGCAGCGGCAGCAACCTGCCGCTGCACATAGTTATGCCAAACGGTGTGCCGGATTTATGCCGGTCACGAAAATAGAGCCCGGAGTCTTCTTCCAAAATGAGGCAGAAGTTTTATTCCAAAAAAGTATACTTTTTATTACCAAATAATTTCGGGAGCAATTAAGTGAAAGTGGATAGTTTGGATAGTTTCCTCTGGCACAGTGTTTGGAAATCACTGCTCTTGTACTTTTGGTGTATATCCACGTATATCTCTGTGTCTTTAATAAGTCCAACCTGAAATTTACTGAGTCGGGTTTGATCTTTCCCAGCCCTGCAACTTGACTGTGAAGGGGGAACTGTGGCCTCGCACTCTACCTTTATGCTCCGAGCCACATTCCGGCCAGATCGTCAAGCCCACTACAGGTGGACCATCAGCTACCAGACACTGAGTTGCAGCGGTACAAACAGAAAACACATACACTTGAAAGAACGACACTTGTTTTCAGCTCGTTTCATCTCGTTGTTCCTCCCCAGGCGTGCTGTTGTGCCCTTCGCAAGTGGTGTGCGAAGTGCGCGGCAAGGGCGTGTTCCCCACCATGCAGGTGAGCGACGTGTGCAGCGGCGGCGGCGCGGCTTGGCTCAGCAAGTCATACGTGTGGGAACTCCTCTCGGTGGACTGCCTCAACACGCAGCTGCTCTCCATCCCCTCCCCTGTGGAGCACACGTACAGAAGCCCCAGAAGCCACAGGTGAAGCGCACGGGAGGATTCTTGAAGTATCAATGGATTTTGCGGTGTTTTTCCAAAATCGGAACGATTGTGGCACCGTCACAGTGTGGTTGGTTGTCTTTGTAGACTGGGCAAGTACCCGGCCATCTTGATCAAAGCCATGCTGGATGTTAACTTCAGTGCGGCTCCCCTGAATTCTGAACCCTCGACGTTTGCGTTGGTCTTCTACAACCCTGGCAGCATCCCCGTCGAGTGGTAAGTTAAGATGATGTGTCCACGGCCTGCTTCAAATGCCGCCTCCCGTCACTGGCTTTTGAGTTCGTTCATTTTAAGAGTTTGTTTTTAAAATCTCTGAGCTGCGCTCGCGAACATCACATGACCAAACTCAGATAACAGGTGCGCCATGAGTGGTCGTTACCCGAGCCCTTGGCCACGATGATTTCATTTTCAGTCCACAGCAAGTGGCAGTACAAGGCAAAATGGCCGCCCCCTGAGTTGGATTCAAACAGCTTGATTGTTAGTTCATATTTCACAAACGCATTGTTAATCAGAATACAGTCTTTCGACCACTGGATATGAAAGATGAAGTTCCAAAAAGTGGGGTGAAAAGTGTGCAATCATTCTTCATCTGTGGGGTATCTTGATGGAAGCACGTCACAGATATATGCTTGCACACATCGGGTAATGTGTCTCCTATAATGTCAAACATTTTTGTGCCGATTTACTGAATTGCTTCCTCTTGAAATTTAGGACATTCTTGTTTCCAGACGACCAACAGGTAGAATTCAAGCACTGGAGTCAGCGAGAAGAGTTATGTCACAACGAGCTCGAGCAGATGCAGGCATGTCATAATTCTTCTTCGTCACATGTGACATCAATAGAATTTGGATGACGGCTTTTAATGTCAACGTATTTTCCGGGTATTTGCAGGTTGTGGAGCTTTTCAGCGTTTCTCCACTGTCCGGAACTATGCTTTCTGGACAGCAGAAAGCAGTACAGTTCAGCTACAGGTCAGACATGATCACAGAGGGCAGGGCGTCTCAAAATGGTTTACTGTTCTCTTGAGAAAGGAGAGTAATGTCAAACATTTTTGTACCGATTTACTGAATTGCTTCCTCTTGAAATTTAGGACATTCTTGTTTCCAGACGACCAACAGGTAGAATTCAAGCACTGGAGTCAGCGAGAAGAGTTATGTCACAACGAGCTCGAGCAGATGCAGGCATGTCATAATTCTTCTTCGTCACATGTGACATCAATAGATTTTGGGTGACGGCTTTTAATGTCAACGTATTTTCTGAATATTTGCAGGTTGTGGAGCTTTTCAGCGTTTCTCCACTGTCCGGAACTATGCTTTCTGGACAGCAGAAAGCAGTACAGTTCAGCTACAGGTCAGACATGATCACAGAGGGCAGGGCGTCTCAAAATGGTTTACTGTTCTCTTGAGAAAGGAGAGGCTTGACTTTAGCCAGCTGCCTAAGATGAAAGAAAGCCGGATTCAACAACGGCACCAATTTGCCGGTCTAATTTCAAATCACTGTCCAGTTTAAGACCCAAGTTCGAGACTTTTGGCTTCAGATAAGGAGCCAGGGGGTCCAAGTCCTCAGGATGAGATATACAAGGGCCACTGCGGCCAAACACCATCGCATCTGTCTTCTTTTCATTGAAATTCAAGAAATGTTGTCCCATCCGGGTCTTGATTTCATCTAGACAGGATAAACACGAAGGTTTGAATGTTTCTTTAAGATGGAGCCCAAAGGGAGCAGATACAGTGAGAACAGCAGAGGCCCCAGAATTGAGGCCTGTGGAACACCACACAACAGTGAAGCAGTTCGTCACCGAGCAACCAAGGCTAACAAAAAATTCTGTCCGCTAAATAAGACCTCCACCACTGTGATTATCTTCTCCGGTTAAACTTTGAATTTAATATGAGAATATTCTGACTTCATCTTGGAAAACTACTACTTTATTGTGGCTAGATTGACTTTTTATCCTAGCAAAATATGTCTTTGTTCTGGTAAACAATACCGTATTTTTATTTTTAGAATGAAAAAAAATGCTCATAAGATTGCAAACGTTTTTCCTTTCAAAAATTGACTTTAATGTAACAATCTGACTTTTTTCACTTAAAAAAATTATAATGTCATCTGGGAGTGCACATGGTAATTATGTTTAATCAATGTGAGGACTAGGAGGGCTGTCCTTGGGTGAAAAAAAAAAGTCTCCTGTCAGAAGTCCATTGCCATATGTTGACCTGCGAATGACCCCGTCAATGAGCAAAATGACTAATGTGTGTTTTGCTCTTCCATCAATGTGCCTCTTACAGCCACGTCGTTGCTGGGACGCATCAGTTGCCAATCATATTGAAAATCTCACACGGCAGAGAGATCTTGGTAAATTACTGCTCCAAAAGATCTTTTATCATGACCTCTTCTGACATGCTGCACGTGTCCGAGGAAATGTGAATTTAGCTAACCGCTTGCCGGTTTGTTCCCTGACAGCTGAACTTCCAAGGGGTGACAGTGGAGCAAGACAGACCGCATCTGTACTTTTTATCCACACATCACGTTTTCACCCCTATCATGATCGGCGGTTTGACCCCTCCGATGCAGGTGGGACTCGAAACGTTGGCAACCTTATGCCCCGTCGCGTGAGCTTATTCATACCGTGGTCCTCCGCCCCAGCTGATGTCACATCATACGCCACCCAACCAGGCCCCGCCTCTTCAAGGCACACGCATATACATACCCGTACGCCGCAATACATCGAGTATTTTGTGTACATCTTCTGCCGCTACAGTGAAACTCCTCTACAACGAAACCAACATAGGCGAAAATACCCCCTAGTGTGAAAAAATGTTCTTGCATGAAAGGCATTCCCACTTTTCTGCTCCCCCTACAACGAAAAGTCCCCCTGTTCCGTTATACGAAATCTTTAAGTGTGCGGAGTGAAAGTAAATGCTGATCGTAAATTTCGCAATTTCGTTCCCTCTTTTTCTTTCTACGCTGGCTACATGAAGTGTCAAATAAGTGTATGCTCATACGTTTGCACTATTGGAATAAAAATAAAAAGTACACATATACGTTTTTGTGTGTGTTCGTGTTTACGTCTGAGATAAAATTTGCTACAGCGAAAAGTCCCCTGTTGTGAAACATTTCTTGCTGCAAACATGATTTAGTTGTAGAGGAGTTTCACTGTATTTTCCTTTGTGCTGTTAGACGTACGACCTTTACAACGGCGGCGATGTTCCTGTGCGTTACGAAGTGGACGCCGGTGTGCTGTCGCAGCTCCAGGAGAACAACTTTAATCAGCCGCTGCTGTGTTGCCTCAACCCGGAGGGAGTCGTCCTACCGGGGAAGATGGCCAAGCTGGAGTTCATTTTCTCTCCGCTGGAGGCCAAGATGTACACCGTACGCGTCAAGTCGGAGGCGCTCCTCCGCTGTCCCTTTTGACCAATCGTGACGTCGGTCGTTCGGGAATTGTCTGTCAGCTTCCAATGACAGTCTGTCTTGTATGTATCGTCCATTACCAGATGGACATTCCTATTCACGTCCGACATGGAGAAACTACTGTGGTGAGGTTCGATGGCTGCGGCCTAGATACGCAAAGAGATGTGTTCCCAAGCAGTGAGACCAAACCTGCACCCCCCGTACGGAAGATTCCCCTCCCCGGGCAGGTCAGATCGGAGAAGTACACTTACGTTCAAAAGAATCCAATTTGAACGTAGTGTGTACAAAACTACGACTTCACTTTTAAATTCTCCTGAGAACACATTGCATATTTGAAAATGTCCGCCTGTGTGTGCAGAGTGGGTTTCTTTCCACGGACAGCATCTCTCTGGGTGAGATCCCGGTGTGCTCGCACTCTTCCAGAGTCTTCTTCCTCACCAACGTGTCCTTAAAGGAAATCTTCTA
This sequence comes from Hippocampus comes, assembly GCF_001891065.2. Lineage (NCBI taxonomy): Eukaryota > Metazoa > Chordata > Actinopteri > Syngnathiformes > Syngnathidae > Hippocampus > Hippocampus comes. The sequence continues at coordinate 251,029 of NW_017804875.1, forward strand.
CAAATGGTGTTTGACTCAGGTGAGCGTCACGCAGCTGCAAAAAGAGCTGCATCACAGGACAAATTTGAGCAGAGCAATCAATGATTCCGTTTTGGGTTTTTTTTTCTTCTCTTCGTTGGATCGAGGGTTTTCACCGTGCCAGGTGACAAAGACTGATGGGTTCTGTTTTGTATCGGTGTCAGGTGATCCGGATCCAGCCTAAACAAGGCCTCCTCCGTCCGGGCGAGAGCATCATTTGTGTGATGACCTTCATGGCAACCGACTTCCCCATGATTTATCATCTCGACATCATATGTCAGGTATCACCCGCATTATGAGGAGTAATATTTATTATTATTATTATTATTATTATTGCATTCATATAGATGTTTTTACAATAATTGTACTGTCATTTAGTTGATGTTTTTATTTTTTTTAGTATATTCTTTACAGCGACTTTTGTGATTTTTTTTATGACTTTTTTTATGATAGCCCTTTCCATTTTTGAAGCATTTAAGAACAATTCTATTCATTTCATACCTCTTGTTTGGCTGTATTTAGATTTTTTTTTCTGCTACAATTTGAATTTTTTTATTTTTTAGGTTTGTCATTTTTTATATCCTATTCTGTCCTGTGATTGTGATTAATATTATTCTTACCTAGGGTTTATTTATATTACTCTATTTTTTGTTCCACTCAATTTGGCCTTTCAGATTATTTTTTTTAACTCGTGGTTTTCTTTTTAAGTCCTATTTTGCAGGGTGCCATTTATTACTGTTTGTATTCTTCTCATTATCGTTCTTATTATTCACGCTTCCTATTCTGTTTCTCCTCCCGTCACCTTCCAGCTGACTGAGCAGGCCGCACTGGCGCAATATTCTGATTCTCTGCGGCGTTGGGAGCAGGAACGAGAACAGCAGCAAAATGAATTCACCATCACGGAGCGGGACCTTGCGGAAAACCGCAAGGTTCTGGTCGCTCAGGTCTGAGCGCAGACATAGCGCCTCTTCAAAAGAGAAGCCCGTCACGATGCGCCACTTTTTGTCCTCTTGTTGGTCACAGCGCTGTGCGGCTGCCGCTCAAGCTAAAGAGCCGCCCCCGGGCAAACATAAGGTGACTCTACCACCTATTTGTAGCCGGGTAGCACGAGCCGAGCAGCGGGCTCAGTCTGAAGCAGTAAAAGTGTGGAAACGCCCGACAGCGCCTCAGCCTACGCTGCTTCATGTGGAGGTGACGGCGCGCTCCTATCAGTCGCAGGAATATCGCCGATATTTTCCCAACCGCTTCAATAATCGCTTCAGGTAAACCGTTGAACCTTTCAAGAAGTGATTCCAAAACTTGTGTTGTTGAGTTTCGCCACAACTCTTTGCTGATTCTTTGTTTTTAATGTATTTTGATGAGAGCAGCTAACGAACGGCTAACAGAAAAAAAACCCAAATCACAACTACCGTGTTTTTTTTTTTTTTAAAGCATTTTATAAGTGTCTCTTACTTTTAGAGCATCATGGCAGTCTGCTTTCTGCCGACAGGTGTTTCCAAACGATCAAACCTTTGAGGCCTAAAATATTGTCGGACACGCTACTTCAAGAGGGGCGCCCATTGCAGACGCTGGGGCCTGAGCGACACTTCCTCGAGCATGTCATCACGTCTCTGATCAGGTAATGTCATCCTTTGAAGACAAGACGAGCGCAAGAAAGCCCGGTGGTTATCAATGGACTCCATCATGATCATTGAGCCTTCCCATTCAGACGCAATATTGACTCGTGCGTCTTGTTTCAGGTGTACTTCTTCATAGTTCAGCTTTTTCTTGATTTTGCCTCAGCTTTCACACTCAGTTTACCAGGGCAGTGGTTGTCAAAACTTAAAAAAAAAAAAAAAAAAAACCCTCAGCTTTCACATTCAGTTTACCAGGGCAGTGGTTCTCAAAACTTAAAAAAAAAAAAAAAATGTTGTACTTTTAGGGTGATTTTATATTCCTTCTTTCTTCCTAGGAGCATATTGGATGACGTCGCCTTTTCCCAGTCTCTGCTTACTTTGGCATCCAAGCCCCTTTTCTACAAGCCGAAAGTCATCTTCTCCACTCCGTCGCCGATCCCCCAACCGCTTATCGGGTTGGACGAGACCAATCCCGATCTTCACGTTCGCTCTGACAGCTCGGGAACAGCGGGAGGCTCCGGGATGAGGCCGAAAATGGCGCCGCGCCCTGAACACATACCGGTAGGCGTGTTCAACGATATATTACTCAACACCCTCCAGAACGTGATGATGGAGGCAGCCAGAGGAGATCTGGACCTCATCGAGCATCACAGAGTGTCCTCGCCAAATGTCTCTATCAGGTAAAGACACCTTCCTCGTATATTCATCGCAATTAAAGTAGACCCGTTGTGCTGCACGTTTCACAACTTAAAATGCATCGCGTTTATTTTCATGGTTGGCTGGGGTGTCGTCTTTCACCCCTTTGTGTCCAGACTGCAAATGAATGGCGCTTGCGCAAAGTCACCACTGGCACATTTAACCGTACATCATGACCCAAATGATTTGCTTGATGTTTTCATTTCTCTCCTGACGGGGGGGCTGGCACTAATACAAACAATTAAAAAATATAGATATGTACTTTTTCAATAAAATGTCCCCTATAATTAAATGAAAACCTCTTCTAAGCAAATCTGTTCAGATGATGTTTCTTCCTTTAGATCCAGGAGGTACCCCACTGCCAAAGGCAAGAAGGATGACAAGGAGACACCCCAAAACAAACCAACACATGCCGAGCTATCATCAGAACATCATACAGACACAAGTTAAATATGATATCTGTATAATGCCATCTCATATTCGACTTCTTTCATCGAGCGTTTCACCTAACATGCACTCAATGTACCCAAGCTCTAACATGGTAAGCACTAACTCCTTTCCATAAATTGTAAAATGCATTTAGGTTTGTTGATATACATATTTCAGTCATATAATGTATTAAAACTGCTCAAGAGAGACAGTTGAGGTTGATTTTTAAATGGGGAAAATAACAAAGCACACATTTCATGATCTGCATATTTAAATTGTAATCATTGTACATGTCGTAAATAAAACGCTTTCATTTGACTGCCGCATTTTACATTGTTGATTATTACACACATTTTGATTTGTGTGTTAGGGGTTAAAGGTGACCATTGCGGCGGTCCCTGCATGAGTGTTGCCATCTGGTGGCCACCATGGAGCAATTCAGTCAGACTTCACAGTCGTGTGCGGTTCAGGCGTCCTTGCTTTACGACGTTGTTGACGATTATGCGCAAATGGCACAAGCAAAGGAAGGCACGCTCAGTTACTCTTATCTTTTGATTGAGTTATATTTCTGGTCTAAAGGTATTTCTCATACTTGTAGTGACTGACTTGTACTACGTTGCCTCTGGACCTCGGAATGTCAGAAACTTCCTCTCTTATTAGCTGAGAAGGCCCACTTTTAAAATGATGGAGAAGGTGTCAACAGTGCTTACTCTTCTATTTTTAATTTTACACTCTTTAACATTATGAAATCAAATTAAAAAAATGTCTGCTAAATACTTATGCTTAACGATAGCAGGTGGCGGAGTGGAGATTATAGCGGAATGCCCATGAAGTCAAATTTAGTGGGCGTGACGACGGCAGGTCAACAATTTGAAGTGTCCTTTTAAATCCACTAGATGGCGCGCAATGCAAACAATCCTTTGATTGCCACTCCAGGTACATCATTTCTTCCTGTTGCTTTGGCCCACGCCGCCTGACTGAAACTTTATCCGATTTTGTGGATTATTTCTCGTCATTCTGTTTCTTTCGACGGTGTCAAGGCGGCAGTTTTCATTAATAACTGGCAAGGAATCCTCGCATGACAGTAATTCGATGGAACAGAACTCTCGGCAAGCCCAGTACAGTTTTGCCTGCTGGAGTCAGGCAGGCAAGGACGCAAGTCATTCAGTCAGGCATGCTTACTTGGCAACATTTGTATCGGTTCTCTCACCGCACCTGCCCCGTAATCTAATCGAGCAGGCCAGTGTTTCGTAGCCTTTATCAGACCAAGACACATATTTTACATTGCAAAGATCTCTGGGCACACCAGCGCGTAAAAAAATGTCACCAAATGACGATCCCATCTGAATGGATTCACAAAAATCCTGACTCGGTGAGCAAACGGTGGCTCGTGTCGTTGCCCTTGAAGCTTTTCTTCTGCTCTATGTGAATGTCAGCAAGTGTCTATACGCAGGTTAATAACACTGCTTGTCAATATATGGCACTGGCAGAAATTGATGACCAACGATATATTTGACGTAAATGATTCCATGCTGGCACATTCCCACCCGATTTGGATCGATCCCTTGTTATGTCGTGTTTTACGACTTCGCCGTCAAAGAAGAACCCCAAATAGTTTGAGTGCAATTGCTTTCTCTGCCTTTGCAAAGCTATTGCATCACAAAACACAACCATTCCGATCCCTACGGCAGTTCCAAATGATATGTTGGATATGAGATCACTTTCTGATCCGTTCAATGTTACTAGCCTGACCATCGTTTGCACCACCTGGTCCTTCCGTTGCGACTTCGCGCCAATTTCGACCAATCGTCTCCTTCACGTGATGCGCGTCGGGCATAGTTCTTGCGTGGACTTCCCCGTGACGGCTGCGGCTGCTTTCAAGGGTTTTCAGGCTGTCACGAGTTTCTGCATCGGATCTAATTTGAGCTGTCACATCAAGTATCACCTCAGATGGGATTCCGAATCACTTTTGATCATAATCGCCCAGGAATTTGTTTTGTGGATTTGGCAACAAAGACTCAACATTATTTTTGTTCCCCCCCCACCCCGCCACATTTTGTGGGAAGCAAAGAGGCACGTGTGTAGTAAAGAGAAAAATAGAGTGGAGGGGAATTACAATGAAGAGATACTGTAGGTGGTGCGTTCTGGCTGACAGTAGGGATCCATTTCACGCCCAAATGAAAGCAAAGGGAGGGGGGGGGGCGGATGTGTGTCAGGCATGTGTGCGATAGGTGTGGTAGGACACGGGTTTGGTTGTGTTAGCATTTGCGGAAGGAGGGAGGGGACCCCCTTTATCACCCGGCCTGATGCTCCCCCACTCCAGCGCAACCACACAGCACATTATTGCACGTCGTTATTTATCCTCATGATTTCTGTCCGGACATATCAGGTCAGCGCGGACGATATTGTTTGTACAGCTCGATATTAGAAATCATACATTTCCAACATGTACTTGACCTCTGAGCCTTTCTCCCTTTGTCATGGTTAGTGTGAGAAATGATGGAGAGAACCCTGGAGGAGAATGAAAGAGGGTGACTCCCTCCTTGGAGATGATCAAGCATGCAAAAAGGGTGTTGGAGTTTGTGTCGTCATGACGGCAAACAAGGATACAGCCGTGCCCTGACATGCGATTGAGCCGATGTGTGACTTCTTCAAGATGCGAGCTGTCTTTGGAGCAAAATACCAATGATAACCAACATCGGCTTTCGGAAGAATTTAACCCGAGGGTAGCATATACAGACTGAACGAGAGGGGTCCAAGGATTGACCCTTGAGGGAATGTAAGTATGTGAACGTATTTGGAACATTACAACTATAATGTCACAAAATGAGCTCGTCATTCTCAGCACATGGTATCCATTGCCAGCTGGGACCGAATCACAAAACTCATCCCTGCAGATGTCCTGCAAATTCGCGGGACATCTTGGAACGCCTCTCGGCTCTGCGGTGATGACGATGGCGATGACGGAAACGTCACGCCGTGAATAACGGGGGTAATTGGAAAGTAGGCAAGTGAGCCGTACGCTCTCGGGGAAAAGAAAGCAAGAGTGGTTTTGGACATTCCTTCCAAAATCAAGAACCAGCGCGTCCACCTGCTCGCAACGGGGGGAATCCTACGGAGCACGTTGCGCACTTGCGGTCAGGCGCTGGCGTTGTACGCTAGCAGGTCATTTATTTCCTTTTCAGGTTGACTTTGGCACGATGGAGGCACGGCGCAGGTGGCCAAAGTACTCCAAAGTCTGTACTTTAGTACAATTACGCATACTGGTGTACCTAAGTACAGACTATGGACTTAACTCATCCGCCGCCAGCTGTTCTCAAAGCACAATTAGAGCATCGTGACTCATCCGGAAAGACCCTCTTCATTGAAAAGACCCACTTGACCCAAAGGTTTGCATGAATGGCAGGAACGCGTTGCATTCCAGTTGACAAATAGTATCAACTTGCATGAAGCAGCTTGTTGCATCAACGCCGATTGTGACCGGTCCAAAGGTAGGCGGCTGCAAAATGGCCGGCAAACGCCCATTATTCGGCGCTGTCATTTCTTGACCCTCACAGCAGAAACGCAAAAAAAAAAAAAGCAAGCATGCAACAAGGTGAAATATGACGTTGTGGACGCCTATGTACAAGAATTCGATCCGTATACATGATGTACCGTGCGGATCTTCTGGACGTATGCTGATGATGGCCATCTGGTTAGCGCTCGTGTCGTGTCTCCTCCCAGCAGGCAACTAAAGCTGTGAGCCAAGACCCCAGGCCCAACACCCTGCTGGACTTTGAAATCAGATCTTTATTGTCCGTAAAGCCTCGGCCAAGTATGAAAAAAAAATAAAAAATCAGCCCTCCCTTACAAAACACACTCGTCCAGCAGTGAGGGAAATTGCGAGTGAGTAGCGGCCCAAAGAGACAGCGAGAAAGAAAGTGGAAGAAATGCGTCGTGTGAAACGGGAGGTGGCGAGGGGAGCGACCGGGTAAAAAGGTTTTGAGCCCCAACCGAGATCGAAAATTGAAATTTTGCCATTTGAAACGATTGCGCACACGAATGTTTTGGTGTACACACACACGTGCACGGTGGCAGTTTCTGGTATGCGCAATATGTGCGGCTGCACTGGCCGCCGTTTTCCGAAATGCTAAATGCATCTTTACAAGTAAATCACTGTCCTTCGACAAGAATTCTGCGCTGGCTTCCGGAAGAATCCAAAAGTTGTGGTCGCTACCGTTATTTAGAAAACGTTTGTTTTCGGAGTCAACTTTGTTCAAGCCATCCCGAGCCCACAAATCTCTTTTGAGAAAGAAATTTTGAGGGATATAGAATTTTCTGTGATGATGATGTGATGCCTTTTTTACACCCTGTTCCAGAAAATTGTGAATGGGTGAGTTTTCCCATGAAAAATGGAGGATTCGTTTATTTTTTAAATGACTATCTGCGAATTTGCGAATGTTGAGGGTCCATGCACTGTATACACAATCAAAGCCAGTATATGCAGGAGCATATTTGTGATGCTTGCTTTGATATGATGGCAAAAAGTTATTCTCCCGAGGAAGTAGTCTTTCAATTGGTGGCAGCCCGTTTGAGATTAATTCATGTTTATGAAACGCGGAAGAGAGCCACGCACGCAAACGCACGAATATTCGAACCCGGAACCTTCTGAGGTGAAGCAGACCACCCCCGCAGGCGCACATCCAGGTGAAAGCAGTTTTGATCCCGTACTTCACGTGTTCTTGCCCTCGATGAGGGCTGCGAAAATATCAAAGGTACCCCACACCTGCGATGACGTCAGCCCATTCCAGCAGGCTCCACCATAAACATCAAGTCTCATTGTAGCCGTGTTTACGCTGATCGTGTGTGTTTTGGCCTCTTGCTGCCCTTTTTTTTTTTTTTTTAGGCGGATCTCCACGCAGCTAATTGCAGCGTCTCAGCTCTCCTCGTCGCGTCTCGTCTCTCTGCTCGCTCCGCCACGCCTGGAGCGACGTCACACTAAGGTGCGAGAAGAAGACGGCCACATTTTTCCTCCCTTCATCATCCAAAGAAAACACACTGACACACACCGTGGTCCTCCTCCTCCTCCTCCTCCTTTGCAAGACCTCCTGTGAGTCATTTCCAAAGCGCAAAAGACGAGCCGGAGCAACCGAACGGAACCACCGATCCACCCGCTGTGCCTCCTCCTCATCATCGGACGTCTTCTTTTGGATTGAATTTTTTTTTTTTTTTTTTTTTGGGTGGGGGTGGAGTGGGGTGGGGGTGATGTTTGATGAAGCTCCGTTGGCGGTTCCGGAGAAGCCACGTTTGGATCGCGTTTTGGGCTCGCCACGTCGGGGAACTTGTACCGGGACCGAACCGGAGCGACCATGGAGAGCTTAAGCGTCCCTTCGGACCTCGCCTGTGTCACCTCTTGACCGACTTCGCCGCGCATGATTAAGATGCGGCCGACAGGAGGGGAGCTGGATGATGAACTTTGATTGACTTGACACTTTTCTGCACACCAAAAAAAAAAAAAAAAAAACAAGAGGAGGATTCCGTTTTTTTTTGTTTTTTTTTTGACATCCAAAAATTAGCTGGAAGTTGTACAGTTGTACTCAAACATGTCGGCTCGCCTGTCTCGGCCCCAACTGGCTCTGTTCTTTATCTTGCTTTGCCCGGTCAACATCATCGGATTGTGGTGGTAAGTCAAATCAATATACTGTATGTCAAGTGACGAATATTTTATGGCCGCAACGCAACTTTTGAGTTTTGCGCGCACATGCGTGGCGCAGTTTTGTGGCGCTACGCGCAACTAGACAGAGTTGCGCTCGATCTATCTATCTATCTATCTATCTATCTAGCTATCTATCTATCTATCTAGCTATCATAAACTCTATCATAAACACATTTATTTGGAGAGTACATTTTAAGCTGAATAATGATAAAAATTGAACTTACTCTGTTTTTTTAAACGACATTTTGAATTTCATGAGAGTTTTTTGTCAACTTAAACCATCTTTTGTCTTGGGACATTTGTCATGATTTTTGTGGGACTGAAAAAAATAATTGTCTATGGTTTAATGTTAAAGTTTGTCATGTTTGAATTTCCAGAATGTAGCTGGAATTTGTTGCTCAGACATTTTTTAGCAGCACTGAAATGTTTGATATGTGATTTGTGTGTGTGTGTGTGTGTGTGTGTGTGTGTGTGTGTGTGTGTGTGTGTGTGCGTGATTTATTTAATTTTAGAAAACTGGAATTTACATAACGACTTTGGCTCAGAATTAATCGTTTTTATGATTTTTTTTAAACTTACATTTATTGAATTTATTTCAAGACATTTTTATTTTCATGTCTTGGGACGCATCATTTTCATCAGACAAACGTGTTTTTTTAAAAAAAGTATTAATTGGCGGGATGACTGGAATTTTTCAAGATTTATTTGGACAAACCAGTTTTGTTTTTTTTTTAATTATTGGGTAAGTAGGAACCTGGAATTTGTTTTGCATTTTGGGTGTAAGTTTTATCCATGATTCTTAGAAATTGATATTTCTGTCTGTCTATCTGTCTGTCTTCTGCTGATTTAAAGTTGGGAAAAGGCTTTGTTTATGGAGAACTTGAGCATTTGGAGAATAGGAAATAAGAAAGAAAGAAAGTGGGCGGTGATAGCTGTCGTCTCATTGCCTGCAGTTGTGTGTGTGTGTGTGTGTGCGTGTGTGTGTGTGTGTGTGTGTGTGTGTGTGTGTGTGTGTGTGTGTGTGTGTGTGTGTGTGTGTGTGTGTGTTTGGGGTCAGAGTTAGGAATGTCAGGTGGCCCTTCAGGGCGCAGTGGATATGTCATCATAAAACAATCCGCAGGCTCAGCTCAGCAAGGTGTGTGACAGACAGACAGACAGACAGACAGACAGCATACTTTCTGTCCATCTGCCTTTGTCTTTGCTTCCCTTCGGAATACGTCGTTTGTCTTCATTTGCGGCTTGCACACACATACACACACGCACTCAAAAGACGGGTGCGCAATCTTTTGGGATTCGTTTGCAGCCAATCCTCCCACTTGACCATCTCGGTCAAGGTCAGCGTGGGCGGTGGCGTCCAAGAGGGTGCGAATGCACTGCGCCCGCCCGCCTCTTTGTATGGCCTGGCACTTGTGTTGGGTCCTGTCACAAGTGAAAGCCAACTCGCACTCCTTAGGATGACTTTTCTCAACAGCGTATTGGAAAGCGATGAGAACGCGTTGTAATCAACTCGCCGGGAAGTCACAACAATGTCGACGAGAGCGTTGCCAGCCCTAATGGAATCTGTTGTGTGTGCTGTTGAGGCACATTGAGCAAAAACTGGGGAGTGGGCACATTTGCCTTGATTGTGTGTGCTGGGCATGCCGTCTTTGCTTTTGTCTGACGATCATCAAAACCAAATTTGCTGGTGTTGTGCTTTCTCATGTTGAAGTAATTTACGTGAGGGTATATGTGACGTCATAGCAAAGCGACGGTTCTCATGGTGTAATGTGCAATATTCCGCCAGAGGGGGCGACAGAACCTATTGCGGCTTTAACTTGAATCTCTCTCTGTATGTTGTGAACTAGATTGGGTTGAGCAAATTCATGTTACCTGCTGGATCCAAAGTCTGGTTGCAGACGAGTAGAACGCGTTGGTGCCCAATTGTTTGTTTGGCTTGAGAAGTTACGATTGATATTGATGTACGCTTATGTTTTATTATTAATTGTTGTCATTTAATGGTTGAGCATCATATTATTTCATTCTAAATTACATTCTGTTGTTTAAAAAAATGCTTCGACATGTTTTTATGTTGATAGCTTCAGATTGGCTGAAGAAAAGGAAAGCAGGAAGTGATTCAGTTGCCGAGAAAATGTGTTTTCGATCGTACTGCGGTGCAAATGTTTGGGAGTAAAGCTGCGTTCAAACGGAGTCCATCTCTCCTTTTGCCGTTTCTTATTGTAGCGCCATCTATTTATAAGCAACGAACCCCTCAATTGGAAATTGAAATTTGCTCGCCCATCCGTGGACTTTTCCTTTGACTGCTAGCAATGTTTCGAAAACAAAGCTTGTGTTGTATTTAAATAGCGAATACGATGCGTGTTGTTCTTTTTGTTGTGCGGTTAGTGTCAATAAACATTTTAAAGCGCAGAGGGCAGAATAACATTCGACACACGCCGAACTGTGCTGATCATTTTTAATGATCATGAGGGGCCAAAATGGCAATAACAAAGAAGCATCAATGAATTCCCCAGCCCGAATCCCTGCAGTCTTACGTAACAGCTGCACATACTTTATTGTCATGCAAATACAAAGTAACAGCAGTCAAACTTACATTCGGTGTGTACCGCTTTTGGCGATATGTTCCCTTCATTGTTTTTTTTTTTTTTTTTTTTTTTTTTTTTTTTTAATCATCGTCATTATATTCATCATCACTGATAGATACCCTTGTGAAAGAGTCTATATACACACACACACCGACACACAAAATAAACACCTGAGGGCAAAGGAGTGAGTGAGATCAGTTCATGCCAAGATGCTTTGTATCTTCTCGTTCCATTTTTGTTTTTCTCATTGTGCAGTTTTGGTTGACTCTGTTGAGTGTCATTTCTCCACATTCTCGGATTTGGCTTCGGAGCACGGCGACTACATGTTGAGTGAGCGTTGGTTTGTGTTGTCGATGTTCCCGACTGTGCAACGTGAGTCGCCATGGCACCAAGACAGAACGTCAATGTACCTGAAGTTTTTCTGGAATGCTTCGCGCTGCTTACTTGTCATGAAGCTGAGATGAATTCCTTTCCAAACTAGCAATAGCCAAAGGAGGTTTGTTGGTAGTTTTGTGTTCGAGTGAACATGCAGGATGGCATATATTCATCGTAAACAAGAGAAACCAATTGCGAGTTGTTAGAATCCTATAAGCAACAGTGTAGCGACACGTGAGAGAAAATATCACATATTCTTTATCCTCATCGAAAACAACTCGCGTTAATGCAACTTACTGAGTGTTTAAAAAAGTTTAAAAAGAGAAAAGCAACACTCAAAGAAGTTGACGCATCTCAGTGGCGGAATTTGCGAGCGGGTCCAAACGGGCTAATGACGCGGCCCTTGGGGACCGCGTGGTGCCCACGGGCACTATGTTGGTGACCCCTGGATTAAAGCAATCAGCAGCGATACCATCTATTTCCTTTTCATCCCCACTGACATATATTGTCATCTTCTTTCACTCGTCCGCAGCAGACTGCGGCGCAGCGAGGGCGAAAGCACACCTGTGCATCTCCCCCGGGACAATGATGTGCTCTGTTTGAAAAGCGCCGGGCGACCTATCGTACACTTCTTGCGGCGCTTTTTCTCGCTCGCTCCTCTCTCAAGTCTCTCTTTGTCTCGCCTGCCTCGTAGGGAAATGCCTGTGACGTAAATACTCTGAGCAGAGGGAGAGACTGGAAGAGGGATGAAAATGCTGCGAGATAGCTCGCCGTCCTTTCAGAGCCTCTCGCTGATTACGGCGCTCTAATCATTTGGCTCGAGAGCAGACGGCACAGCTCGCATGCAGGAGGAATGCCTTTGCTCTCTCCTGCCACTCGTGACCGCTGCATGGGCCTAAACAGGGCCAACTTTTCAAGTTCTCAGAGCTTTTACAAGACTTATTTAAGGTCTTTCAACAGACTTTTAGAATAATACAAACATTTAAAAAGATATAGTGAGAGAGAGCAAGAGCAACAGGTGCTTTGTATGATGCCTTGGTTTACAGAAAACAAATCCCATTTTTTTTCCCCCCCAAACAAAATGATCTTATCATAATAAGCAGGCTCAAAGTAAACACGATCAAATGAACCAAGAACCGTCACTTATTGTAATCATAAAAAGCAGGATGACAGAGGATTGAACAGTGAATAATCTTTAGCATATAAATTGTCTGATCTTGAAACAGGCCTACTTCTTATTTTCACTCTTCTTCTTTCAAATTTACACAGTGTAAAACAAAGGTGTGTCACCACATAGTGGCCGAAAGTGGAATTACCCTAGAAATAAAGACAGAATAAAACCGAGTTGAAAAACTGAAAAAATTGATTGTGGTTTAATGTCGACTGTTTTTCACCATTTCTTTATTTTGGGGACTCGGCTAAAATGGTGCCTAGTGAGGAACTTTGGCTAACGCATGAGTACCCGTCCTGTAAAATGACTTGAATGCCTTTGTTTGCAAGGTGCAGTTAGCTCGCTAGCTCTTGGAAAAAAAAAAAAAAAAATCTTCCTTTCTGATAGTCTGCTGGTGTGGCCATTTTAGAGCGCCTCATTGTCTGGCAAGGGTGCAGAAATAAGATAAAGGCGGAAATGGCGAGGGGAGGCGACGAGTGTGCCCGCATGGTGTCGAGAAGGCAAAAGAGCGAGGCAAAATCAGACTGCAAAATGTCCAACGTGAGAGCTAGCGTGTGGACCGGCTGACGCGGCTCCTTTCTGCGCGAGTGCCTTGTTGTTGCAGTGTGGAAAAACCTCGTGACGAGGCTTTCAGCAGATATATTTCTGCAGCTCAAACATGTGTCATATAAATATTCCAGGTCAAACTACTGGTATTTAATTGACAGTTGACAATTGAGAGGGGTGTGGTTTGAGTGTATGCAGTGGACACGCCCACAAACTTGAAGAGCAGAAACAATGGTTTCGTTACTATTATTATTATGATTTTTTTTTTATATCAATTATAAAGCCTCATTTGCCATTTTTTTGGGGGGCAAGGTGGTTTGCAACTCTCTTCCCTGTGGTGTCAAATTTAGAATGCCCGTTTTTTAATTTCATTTTTACAGCGACTTTTAAGTGTGTGTGTGTGAATGCGTGCGTGTGCATCCCACTTTGGCACACAGCCTGCATGGAGTGTGCCGTCGGCCCGCAGGTGGTCACACAAACTTGGACGTGAGACGTCTCCGCTGTCTGTATTGATGTGTGTGTCAGTCTAAATACACCACCAGTCAGTAAATCCCGTGTCATCTCACACGCACGCGCTCACACACACACACACACACACACACACACACACACACACACACACGCGTGCGCACGCGTGCACATGCACACGCACGCTTTGCATTCACAAGCGACGTGAGTGTAGCAGATCTTATCTTGTCCACTGCTCGTCTTGAAAGCCTGATATCTAATCAGAGGGCGAGAGATGGCAACAGATAAAGATTAAATGACGGCTGATGTGGGTTCGGCATCAGGTGTTAACGTGAACTGTGACGCGTGTGTGTCTGTGCTTGTTCGGCGGGCCCGCCTGCCATTTTTTTTTTTTTATCGGCTTTCAAATGTCCTCGTTGCCAGAAAATGAGCCAAGAATGTTGAAATTTCGAGAGAAGGGCCAACGTGGTTGTCTTGACATTTTGGCTTTGCAAAAGCAAATCAGACGTGTCAACGCAGGCAAATTGGACTTTGGTGCTCGCCTGTTGGTGTTTCTGGCTTTGATGCCTTGCAGAAGCTACGAGACCCAAGAGTCTCTAATTGGGTGGATGAGGAAATGGGATCTGGTTTTGCTTCTTTTTTTAACAAACGAATCACCGTTGACAGAACACAGTGGGCCCATCACAAATCTTTATTTATTTTTTTTTCACTCATGGAACACTTTGCCAGTAAAACCATTCCATGAGGCCGCAGACGGAAAATGACTCGAAAGGGCTTAAGTCTGATATGAGGTCCAAGTTTTGATCAAATGATTCATTTGAAGGCAGGCGTGAAATATTTACAGTGCTGTCTATAAAGTATAAAAAAAAAAAAGGAAAAAAATCGTCTCTGCTCACACTTGACCACACGTAGTTGAGCAACACATGTAGACAGACAATACTAATGTAACCGCGGATGTGATTGCCGCATTGACGTTGGAATGTTGACATTTACTGGCTCAGAAACTTGACAGTGTTTGATTTACTTTTTGGTGCTGTTTATTGCTGCTCTTTATATTGTTTGCTTTGCAAAAAAACGATCAAAAAGCAGCGGGATCAAGCAAATGATATGCGATGAATTTGCTAACCTCCACAGGGAACCATGTAGCTCACACAAGGATCTTGGCAAGGTAACTCCTCCGTGTCATGATCCCGATGTGTGAGAATTGAGCTCTAAAAATACTCTTCAAAAGTTCCCATCATGCTCGATGTCTTTGTTGAACGTTGCCGTCACTTTGATTGCACGCGAAGCTCCGCCGCCGTCTCGCGAGCCGCTCGTTGCCTTCGCTCGGCTTTCTGCCCGACTGTCAAGACTTGACGCCTGCCGTGACCGCCGTCTTCATCGGCAGCATACTTGAAGGATTAGGCGGGGAAGGCGTTTAATCGCGATTTTTGAAGTTCATGACTTTGCACTCGCGGCATTTATACGAGTGGAGCAAACCTCTTCGCTGTGAGCAGGCAGCCGCAAATCGTAAAAGATATCAAAGGACATTCCCCAAATGTTCCACGAGAGCCGTTTTTGAACTCCCACTGTCGAGGCCTGACTTGTGTGGGTTTCATTCTCTCTTTCTTTCTCGTTTTATTTCCCCCAACGGCGTTCTGGATGTCACACGGAGACAGATTTTACTCGTGAGCCCTTAATTTCGGCTCCTGTAAATTCCTCGCGGTTGTTTCATTGTCTGCGTAGGAGGATTGTCATAAATGACAGTCGGAGGAACACTGGCACTTTGTATCGTCGGGATCCGAGTGGCGGCCAACGAGTGAATGCAGGCTTTTAACTGTGTAACTCTGTGTGTGCGCGTGTGCGTTGGCTTGCACCTGCGTAGATAGTTGCAAATATTCTGCTGGTTTATACAAGATTTTGTCCGCAAGCTGCGTGTGTGCTACTTGTGAGTCAGCTCTTCATCGTTGCAATTTTGTGATTTTCGAGTTGATGGTGTTTCAGTAAGGACTGCTAGAAAGCAAAAAAATGACATCAGGAAAGGCTCGCTTGAACAGCTGAACTTTATTTGGGCTCTTTCAATGGCAGCAGCCGTGTGCGTTTGAGATGAGTTTAAAAATGTAAGCAGTCGATTCTGAGCGCAGCCACATCCGCGTTCTACGAGGGTGTGCGCACTTGTGCACTCACCTCATTTTTATGCACCCTCTTGAAAAGAAGGGTTATGGTCTTGAATTGATATGTAGAGATCGCAGGTCAAATTAATGGCGGAAAGAAAGTTTCGATATATATATATATATATATATTTTTTTTTTTTAATTAATGAACTACAAAGTCTTAAAGATGACAACAATATCATAATAATAATTTTGATTATTTTATTTATTTATTTAATGTTGAAATGAGTCTCACCTTGCTTTGACGTGGAGTACCCGTCTCCAAACAAGGGCAAGAATGCTTGGCTCACACTCATGGCATGAGCTGACTGATGCACCCCCATTTTTGGTTATATCTCCCTCGAGCAATGAACTCCTTCACCCTTCTTCGCTCCATTTTTTTTTTCAGATTTGCTCTTCTGTCTTGTTTGCCCGTCACAAAAAAAAAAAAAATCAAACTGGCTCTTTGGGGGATTACCAGGATAGTTGGAAAGAATTTGCAAGTCAAGTGCTCAATTGAAGGTGTGATCCCAATACGCAGCGTCAAGTTTTGATTGTGGTGGGGAACTACTTCCATGTTTTTCATCCCATCCACACAAATCCAATTTCAACATTTTACCAAAAAGCACACCATTCAGGCTTGTATTTTTTTTTTCCACGATCCCCCTTTTTTTTTTTTTTTTTTTAAATTCCAAAAATGGCCGTTCATGCCCAGTGAGGCATTCGAAGCATTCATGCGGTTACCATTCAAAATTCGATCATCAGCTCATTGGAAGCCATCATGTGAACCATTCACATTCCAAAATTTCCCCCCAATTTTTTTTTTTTACGCATTCACCTCCAGTTTCCACAAATGTCAATGTCAAAATTTCATTCAATAGAATTCCGCATCCGTCCGGATTTTTTTTTCCCATTGCATTGCCACGCAATTTCTGCAGAAATTCTAACATCCGCTATTCACCTGAGTCTTCCGCTATTGTCCAGGATTCTGTTTCGCGACCTCACACACCTTTTCTTCTCTTTTTTTTTTTTCCTCAACAAAGGCCCTAACACAAAATTTCTTAACCCGCGCCACCGTTCCACTGCACTTCCAATACTTTGACTGCTCCTTGCTTCCAATTGTAAAACTGGCTTTGTGAGCTGCCATCTGAGCTCACTTCGTGACGTGCACGCGTAAGCAGACACACACACACACACACACACACAGGCACATGATGATGACAGTGTGTAGGTAATAAGTGGTTGTTGAGTGGCAGTTTGTGTTGCTAAGTACTGTTCTAGCACCTGCTAATTTACACAGGCACTCACGTACGTTTATAAAGTGTATCCGTTTGTATGACACATACAATGCGGAGAGATCGTTTGGCAAATCGATAGATCGTGTAGGTTTGTCTTGCTGCAGACTTGAGGTTCTCGACAGATGTGCGCGTCTCGCTCTCGGTCCTCCCGGCGAGATTGTTTGTTCTACCTTTTCTGCAAACAAACTCAAGGGGCTGAAGAATGATTTCAGGTGTCGGCGATGCGCGGAGACAAGGCGCAAGTGTGTGAAAATCCGCTTTTGGCTGACGTTTGGTTTACCACGCCCCATGCTTGCTGATATGGAGCCCATCTGTTGGGATGCAGGGAAAAGTCGAGGTGGAGGTTGACTGAGAGGGGAGGGGGTGGGTGATGATTGATGGTGCAGGCAACCAATCCGGAGGGCAGTTTGCCTTTTGACCGCAGTCAGCCGGGATGGGCTCTCCAAACACGCGTCGCTCAAATCATTTGTCCCAAAAGAGTCTCCCCAAGGGTTTCACAAGTCTGCAGTTGAGAGACGGATGACATGCCCAGCTCTAACCCCGGGATTTTTCATTGGAGTTATTTTTTTAATTGGATTTGAAAGTTGGTTTTCAAATTCTGTTAGTTTTTTTATTGATTGATTGATTAATTAGAGTTGTTTTGTGAATTGCTACTCATGATTATTTTTTCGAATGTGTTACTTTTTTTTTTTTAAATATATCAGTAAGTATTCCCCAAAAACAGTTTAGGGCACAGTAATACAAAAATATATGTATATATTTTTTTAAGATTTTATACATGTAGTTTTAGTTTTGGTTCTTGTTTACAAAAAAAACACTCCTTTTTATTTAATTTCATTTTCAAAAATGTGTTTTGCAATGTTACCAGTAGCTGCAATGAATGCCGACGGCGTTAGCATCTGTCACATGATACGATGCGTGTGAATAAATTCAATCCACTTTCAGGAAAAACAGCCCATTGGGTGCATTTGATGACACGTAGATCGCCGGCCGGTGAACCTCAGGTCTTGTCCTGGTCAGGCAATGTCCCCTTTATCGCTCATTTTGGCTGAAACATCACCCGCCACCCACGACCGGCTGTCGCCCAATCACGTGACAATGCCGAAAGTGGCCTTTGAGTGTGCACAAAAGTCACCTCGTGGACTTCCTTCCAAATATCGTTTGATCCTCTGCAGGGCCGTGGGCAGTCCGCTGCTGATGGATCCGAACAGCATCTGCAGGAAGGCAAAGCGCCTGGTGGGGAAGCAGGCCGAGCTGTGTCAGACTCAGCCGGAGATCGTCAGCGAGGTGGCCAAAGGGGCCAGGCTGGGCATCAGGGAGTGCCAGTACCAATTCAAGTACCGCCGGTGGAACTGCACCAGCCACAATAAGTACTTTGGCAAAATTCTACAGCAAGGTGAGTCATCATTCATGCAATTTGTCCATTTCTTTCACTGGGAAAACAAAACTTCAACATTTTGGATTGTGATTGTTTTTTTTTTAATGGCAAAAGATCAGTTTTAGTCTTTATTTTTTTTTCCTGACTAAAGCCCCTCTTGACAATCGCACCATGTTTTTGTGGTTCCTTAGAAAAAATTATACAGGTCAGTATTGTATTAAAAAAAAAAAAAACAATGTCGGAAAATGGATGCTTGGATGTTAATAATGCCAAGTGCAGGTTTCCACTCAGAGGTTGCGAGGGTTTGTAACCTCTGACCTCACCAGACATCGGCGTGCCAACTGCAGGTCAGATGCCTGTCTAATGTCGCTCGCCAAGACAAGAGCAGCTTTTGTCTCAGAGAGCAGACCAAGTCACAAGCGACTGCTTCTCCTCTTCATCAGACTGGGCATGCTTGAAATGATCAGCTAATATCTGCTCTTATAGCATCCATCAGCATCTTGCTGCAGCCCTTTGATGTCGGCGATACGGTCGCTGTCGAGACCGCCGACATTTGTTGCTTTTCCTCTCCTGTGATTACGTTCATATTGAGGTCATTGAGTGGCACCGCGCGGCCTTTATTTGCGCGCTAAATCAACGGGCGCAAGGAATGTTCATTACCGACACAAGAGTTGAGTCCATTGCGGTCTCATCTACTTCAAAGTTGGCAGCAATTAAGCGTTTTTAGATCAAGTAATATTCCATCATTTGAGTTTTGAGTCTTGGCTGTGATCATACGGGAGATAATTTTTTTTTTTTTTTTTTTTTATAAATGAATAAGACAGAAAGAGAGGGCAGGAATGTACTGGCAGAAGACAGATGGGCGATTAATCACACATTCCTACCTGTCTATAAGAAAGGCCAAATTGCGCCTTTGTTTTGCAGCACTCAGTGACCTGCATCTACTTGTAAGGACTGTTGTACACATTCAAACAAGTCTTCCTCCTTGCAGAATGTTCTACTAATAGAAACAAGGCACGCTCGTCAACACATGATAAAACCGTTTACAAACGCGGCATCAAACAGTTTGTCAACGCCTCCGAACATTTCAATGAGATTGCCCCGTGCGATAAGACCTCAAGAGTGATTTTGCGCTTGCCAAATAGCGAGCTTGTGTTCTGTTCTGCTTTCATTAAAATTGCAGCAAAAGCTTGCCAATAGCTCGCAGCACCCCCTTTGGAGTGGGAGGGCTGATGACATTTCACCCCGCCCGGGTAATAGCGTACATTCAGGGTTTGGGGTCTATACTGGATAGTCTGCAGGGGAAAAAATGGTATCGTTCTATTGAGATATCGATTTGTGTTGCGGTCTTCATTTGAAACACTTTTCCAGGCCTTGACTGCAGCCGCTTTCAGTTCTTGCTTTTTTGCAGGGGGATTTTTCCCTTCAGTGTCAGGAGTCGGCATGCATGCTCGATTGGGTTAGGTTGACTCTTGTTTTGTCGACTTCAGAATTCATTGAGTGACATCATGAATAAAGACTAGTGAACTCGTTCCAGAAGCAGCCATGCAAGCCCGCGCCAAGGCATGACCTCCACCATTCTTTTGGATGCTCAGCAGATCACTTTGGTAGAGTTTCATCTCGGTGTCAACAATCCATAAAACTGAGTTCCAAAACTTGTGTGGCCCATCTCTGTACATCTTTTCAAATTCCAATCTGGCCTTACGATTTATCTTTTTGCTGACGAGCGCTTTGCATCTTGTGGCGTGGCCTGAGTGTCTTCTCCGGAGGTCTTTTTGGAGCAGCGGATTGTGATTCACCCCTGCCCCCGTGGAGGTTGGCAGTGATGTCACTGACTGTTGCCTTCGGGTGCTTCTTCACAGCTCTCACGTTGTTTCTGTCATCAACTGCTGATGATATCCTTGGCCGACTCGTTCGCTGTCTGTTGCTTGGTATACCAGGAGCGTCGTTCTTTTTCGGGGCGTTCCAAATTGTTGCATTGTTTGCTTTTCTGCCATAGGCAGCTCTCCGGTGTTCATGTTTGCTTAACAGCAAGTGTAGTTTTCACAGGTGAAACCCAGAGCAACGACAACTACAAAAAAAGCACCGTCTAATGTTTAAAGATTCATTTTGAAAGGCAACATCCGAGCAAGTTGAAACACTCATCAGTCACGTGTCACCACGTTAAAAAAATACTTAAGCGTTGAATGTGGATTCATAAGTTCAGAGTCTAACAAATAGAAATTTGGTTTAACGTAAAAATATATTGACCAGCAATAAGGTTATGAGGTTTCTCAATATGGGAAGCTTGAATCATGTTTTCAAATATCTAATAAGTTGTTTGTTGTATAATCATTTCGGTTTAAACGTGTTTGGTGTGATAGCCCAAGAAAAAGAAACAAAAATGATATACCTGTAATGTGTATTTCAATTATTTTATTTCTTTCTTACGTAAGTGAGCGAATCACATCCGAAATCAGAGGGCAAGAAAAAAAAGAAAAAAAAAGAGGGCCGGAAGTGAGCGGTGGAAGGATCGAGAAAGAGACGACAGCTACACGTGGAAGAACGTTTTATCGGAGCGTACATGAAATGTAGACTTTTAATAATTGTTAGCCAAAGTGTTCGACAGGGACTCTTTTAGAAACGTTAACGGTGATACGAATCGGTCAGTTTGAATGTACTCCTCAACAGAAAACTTCCACTGGCGGAATTAGCCGCTAACAGAAGCTAACAAGGACGCATGGACGTTGCTACGCCGCTAGCGACAAGCTAACGCCACAAGTAAGGCCTGCGCGGAGGTCGGAAGACAGGAAAAAGAAAAGAAAAAAAAGAGGGCCGGAAGTGAGCGGTGGAAGGATCAAGAAAGAGACGACACGGGACACGTGGAAGAACGTTTTGTCGGAGCGTACATGAAAAGTGGACTTTTAATAATTATTAGCCAAAGTGTTCGACAGGGACTGTTTTAGAAACGTTAACGGCGATACGAATCGGTCAGTTTGAATGGGCTCCTCAACAGAAAACTTCCACTGGCGGAATTAGCCGCTAACAGAAGCTAACAAGGACGCATGGACGTTGCTACGCCGCTAGCGACAAGCTAACGCCACAAGTAAGGCCTGCGCGGAGGTCGGAAGTTGCCGAGGACTACCAGGACGCGTTGTGGACCGGGAGGCCGACATCGAATGCTGGACGTGGACTCTCATCGCTTGCTTTTCTTCATTCTCCCCGTTTGGACCGTAGGGGTGAACCTACTTCACACGCGTTCCAATACTTTTGCTCACTTGAAAAGTGGGAGGCTTCAAACATCGGGAGACCAAGTCTTAACTGTTATCCCACCGTAAAAAAAAATCGCACTCAACTTGTTTATTGACGTTTTCCTTCTGTTCCACTTTCGCGCTTTGGTTCTTCCACTTGAGTTTGGGTCGCTGCTAGAATAACTGTCGTTTCGCCGCACTGAAGTCCAAAAAACTCTAACGCTCCGTTTACTCTTTCTCTGCCCAGTCGTTGTGTTTTTCGTGACTATTATTGAGCCTTTTAGCAATATGTGTGTGTGTGTGTGTGTTTGAACAAATTCTACCGTGCAAACATTTGGCACGATGCACGTACTGTTTTGCTTTAGCACTAATTCGTGCGCTGTTTGGAGGCTTACACAGAGATGAATGATTGAAACATCACTCTAATCTCCCTCTGCAAAAATATCCGCGGGCTATCTTATAAACCTCGGGTAGCGTTCGACATTTTGACCACGTGCCAACAAGCTGTGTGTGTGTGTGTGTGTGTGTGTGTGTGTGTGTGTGTGTGTGTGTGTGTGTGTGAGTGAGCGTGCAGTTGTGTGGGTAAGGCGTGTATTTGCAAGAACAACAGTTTTAATTGATTTCACAACATTGATGCCACTCAATGTGGTCTCCTCTCGACATAAAACCTTTAGAAACCTTTTACGGCTTTTTATGTTTCTTCTTGAAAGAAATATTCCTATTAACTGCCATCAAAGCCACCCTCTTCCTGGTCTGACAAAACCTTTTCACACCATGGCTGGTTTAAAATAAAATTATACAGCAATTAAAAAAAAAAAGGTCATATTGTTGCTGTCGGGTCGATGCTCAAATGGATGGCTTTCCAGGAAATGAAAAACGCCCTCTTGCTTAACTTACCAAACACGGCATCGTTCGCTATTTAAAATGCAAAAAGAAAAATTGGCGATTTTATTACGTTGCCATTGATTGAAATACTTCACAAAAGCAAACCATCTTCGCTAACTCTTTTTCAGAGGACTTGGTGGTGCAGGAAATTAAACAGTGAGCTGACTATACTGTTTCTTTGCCATGAATGAATCTGTATGCGATTCACCTTCGTTGCTGACCAGTTCCGTCTGTACCAAAGCATTACAGTGATCTATTTTTCACAAAAACAGGCTAACGAAACATCTTGACTTTCATTGTCGAGGCAACGTCATGCTGCACGGCTCGCGCAGGCTGAGGAAGAGGCAGTTTTGCAACACTTGTGATATTGTCCAAAGATTCTAAACTATCTTGAATCTGATTAGCAGATTGGATTTATTATTACTAGATACTGAACAAAAAGTGGTCAAGGTTTATGATGATATAAACCAAAATGCACAGAAAATGTAAAATTCATACAGAAGCGGAACATACTGATCTGTGATTGTGAAATCATGTCTCTCTCTCTCACCCCCCCCCCCCCCCCCACACACACACACACACACTCGTTTGACTGACATCATCCAACACAACAGAATGAGCAAATATGATTCAGGCGATATATCATGTTTGAAAAACATCTGCAGCGAGAGATCAATGCCTTTCCCATGTTGATATCATTTGAATTTGGCATGACGGAGATGCGCGCGGTGGGTATCGACGTGAGCATATCCAGTCGCGATGGGAAAAGTTTCATTTGTCATCGGTTACTTTCATCAGAAAAATATTAGGCGCAGCTGTTTCGGGGAAATAAATCAAACGGGGTTGGAAAAGCAAAAATCATCGTGAGCGTATGACGAATCAATATACCTGAGGCTAAACTGAGCCGCCGCAATTTCCACACGCGATGATCTCTAAACCCAATCCAAGAAAAGTAGGCATGTCTTGGAAACAATCGAAACGGATTGTCCTCTCTCTTGTGTTGGATGACGGGTGTCTGCCACCCACTGCGTGTCACCGAATAATTCGCCAAAGCTAAAAAAAAAAAAAAATACAGTTAACACATTGGTATTATGTCAGCCGCCGTAATTCTTGTTTTGACATCCCAGACCTCCCGGTACCGTTGCCCAAAAGTCAGAGGATTGAAAGAATATGCGCTAATTCCTGCAGAAGGGCCCTGTGGAATTAGAAGCAGACGTGGACAGGCCCAGACACCCGCTGTGGCAGAGAATTTGTTTGGAATTCATGTCTCCAAGGAAAATATGAAACAAGGCGCTTTGTATCTTCCAATTTTTTCGATGGCTTCCACCGAGCGCAACAAGCTCCGACAGCCAAACGTTTCATTGTTACTCGTGGGATCGTTTCCTACTGCTTGCGGATAAATGACACAGAATAACCGTTAATGTTTGACTAAGATTAGGAAAGGTGGCAAAAGTACTATATTTGTGTTTAAAAAAAAAAAAAAGTAAGAGTAAGGGATGTTCGACACCACTTTTTTATCAGTCCGATACCAGTAAGAGTATTGACTACCGATACAGAGAACCGATACCGCTCAGACCTTTTGATCTATAAATTTTCATTTAACACAAGGACTAAAAATTGTGAACAAAGAGCTTTGTGTCTGACGCAGACGAAGATTCGCCAATGTGTCATGAGTATCCAAACCTTTAAAATAAAGCCGGTAGCAGTCCGGTACCGATATCTGGTATTGGTACTCGCCCATAAAAAAAGATGTGGTTCAACTCCATGACGAAAGACCAAGTGTGCAAAAAATGCAAACTGAAATGCATGTACAGTACTTCAGAACAAAATTCAAACTAAAATCTGCCAGTCTGTGATATTTTTTGTTTTGCTAACTTGGCAAAACAAAGCAAAATCTTTTCTGGACACAAATAAACAGAAAACGTCAGACTCAACAACCAGCAATGTGGATAGCGTCTTCGTGTTGACACGCTCGCTTTAGAGTGCCTCATTGTCACCGTGTGAAAAAAGCCCCACAATGACTCGGGGATGTTTTTCCGTCACCGAATTATGAAGCTTCATGTAAAATTTTTTAATCATTCCGTGGGGTTGTTAACAACACTGTTAAATTTAGAAGCCTTTTTTCCCCTTGTCTTGTAACCAAGAAGGGAAAAAAAAGCTGGTTATAGCTTTGCCGCAAGCTAAATTCTGACAGGATAATTAGGACTCAACAGCAAGACAAAACAACATCACAAAAAAAAAAAAGTTGGAGGGGAACAAAATACAACAAGCCTATTTTGACAAAGTGTAGAAAATACATATTTATTTTCAAATGTTGGCAGAAAAAGTAATTTGCTTCATTTCAGTCGGTAGCCTTAATTTTTTTCTACATCTATGTTTTATATATACAGCCTGTGTATATTTTCCGTATTTATTGATAGAGGGTAAATTGACTGCTGAGCAAGTGCAACCATTGACATCTCATTGTTTCATGAAGCTTCATGAGTTGAAGTTTAAAAGCCACAAGTTTGTTTGCATTATCATTGCCATCTGACTTGTGTTTTACGTCACAAAATACATGCCAAGAAGATCTTGAACAAAATAATCCCCCGTTAAATGGCAATGGCAAAAACTTTGATACCCCTGTTTACTTTCACTCAGTCGCGCGTTGATATCTCACGCACGCACGCACGCTTCTTTTCGCAGACGTTGTGATGCTCTTTTCAACGTGACATCATTGCGCTCTCCGCCACACACCGACCGCATCATCCCTTCAGTATGTGAGCAGATGGCAGCGTTACAAGCCCAACTGAAACGATGCTTCGCTAATGTATACACCGAGGCACTCGCCGCACGCGGCGACGGTATCGCGACGGTATCGCGCCGCCTTGCGCGGCGCACAGCTGGAATTGATATCGTAAAGGTTTTGGTGTGCGCCGGTCTCGTCGCGCGCCACCCATCGCATACGGGCGTGCGCGTGTTGCCGTTCCTAATGAATCCCATTCTCCGAATCGTGAGATATGGAGTTGGCAGGGGAGACGGTGGTGACTGCACGCTCGCCCGCTTCCAGCTTTTAAGACATAAAAGTCACTTAATTTGGCTGCGGTCTCTCTCTCTCGCGCGCGCAGATACACACACGCACCGCTATTCTTAAAATATCAGTCCATAAACTATCCTTACTTTTCTTGAACATTGTCATATTGTATAAGAAAAAAAAAGTGAATTAAAATTTATTTAAATTTTTTTTTTTTTTTTTTTTGCAAATTCATGCCTTAAGTGGAGCAACAGTGTTGTTACCTCAAAGGAATATTAAAAAAAAAAGATTTACTTTTACAGTTGGCTGTGCTACCCACTATCAAGGATAAATGCAGATAAAAAGTTTAGACATCTCTGTTCAAAAGACAGATTTTTTTTTTGTTTATAAACAGGCCAGTTTAAAAAAAAAGGAGTACAAAAAACATTCCTTGCACAAAATGTCCACATCCTCTTGTAACTTGCTATGTTCACAATTGACCAATCACATTCAAAATGACCTTTCTTTTTCCATCTTGCACTTGAACAAATACCCTATATATTTAAAAAAAAAACTGAAATGAATACTAAAACTAATAACAAACTAAACAAAAGCATTTTTGAAAAAAATTAAAACTAATAAAAATTAAACGAGCCCGCTCGAAAAAAACTATCTGGGTGGATGCTAAAACAAATTCAAAACTACAATCCGAAGCTAATATAACCCTGCAGTCGGCAAACACCTGCCACATCCCAGTTCTAAGAGGGTGTGCACACTCGTGCAACCTCGTTAGTTCAGTGTTTTGTTTTTGCTTTCCCTCTGATCCAAACATGACGGTATTCCTAATGGAATAATGAGATAAAATCCCCTTGACAAAGACAACGTGAGACGGGCTGAATATACTATGAGTTTTATGACACCAAATTATTTCCTTTTGAAAAAAATTGGGCTCGAAAATGACAAGTGCATCATGCAAAAGATCACTGTGGCAGTGGATTTGGCCAGCTGTCTAATCGCGTCCTTAATCTGAAAGAGAGCAGGCCGGTTCGCCGGACTACATGCTATTTTCGCCTCCTCTTAGGGAAACCAAGACGAAAGGGCCCATGTCAGAACTCGGGCCAGTTCTTCCATCACTTATCTGAACAACTCAAGGGGAATGATAACAAGATGACTGGATGAAGGTTTGATGTGCGGCACAATGTCGGGTGAGCAAGTGTTGACATGATCAAGGAGGAATCTGAGTAACTGGAGGAATGATGTTCCTTTGGCACTGTGGCGTTTCTGAGACAAGAAGGGAAGCGCACGGATTTTTGGGGGGGCATATCGGCTAATTCAGCAAATCGAAAAAAAATGATTTTTTTTTTTTGCCTTGTGTACAGAAACCAAGGAGTCTTGAAGACAAGCAGGCACGTGCACACATAAGCCCCAAGTGGTGCTCAAGCACCTGCCCTTTTGCCCTGGATGAAAACGTTCCCTTTGTCCTCTTTTTTTGGGGGGGGGGGGGTGCACTCGTGCAACAATGTTATCGTAAGTTTTTACTCTTTTTTTTCCCCCAATTGAGTTTTACACATTAGAAGTTAACTAAACAGCTTTCAGAGATTTATTTGCGTGTTATTTTCATATACAACAACAACAAAAAAAAAAACTACCATTTCAAAAGGGGTGTGTAGACTTTTTATTCCGACTATAACTTCTTGTCATGCAATTTCTTGATTACTCTTTTCATGAGTGTTGATTGTGTTGACGGAAACAAGCACACAAATTGCTTAAATTGGCGATGGGTGCCTTTTTTTTTTCGGCTTGAGCACCTGCCCCCCCCGCAAAATGTGTGCGCACGTGCCTGAAGACAAGCGACCTTTACACCTCGTCGTGCATAGATATTGCCTTGTCCTTCTCAGCACATACTATGGGTCCATTTTCAAAGCCGTCGCACCCCCGGGCGGGCCCAGACTCCTGTGAGGAAACGTTGGGCAAAACCAGAATATTCCACCAATGCGGAATGGAACTTTAAATTGAAATCACATTCGGCCAGTTGTCGGATTCTTTCCTAGCTCTTCCATGTCAAGAGAAATGAGTCGAGATAACAGCGTGTTGATGATGGCAAGGGGGCCCGAGGACAGACGGCAATTTGCAGTTGTGGACGGACTTGCCTTTAGCCGAGACCGTCGAGCTCTGAACCAGAAATAAACCAGCAGCTGTGGTCTGCACACTGTATGTGTGTGTGTGTGTGCGTGTGTGTGTGTGGAGTCCTCTCAGCACTGCAAATCCAAATGATGTTGGAGAATGTAGTAATGATTGTGTGGAAGGGTCTTTGATCCACGTGCCTGTGCTATGTGTGCAGTACATTGATTGAACGGATGGAGGAACAGGTGCTCGGGAGAATGGATGCTTGGATCTTTTGTCTTTTTTCATGAAGGACCGCAGAAAATAAAATCACAGTCAAGCACTGCTACAATCTCCATCAGAAGAAACATTGGATGCCACAACTTCCCTCGGGCTCGCATTGCCCACGTTGCAGTTTGCAAGTTTACCCCGTTTGGTCTGGTGACGTTCACAATGCGAGCCCGAGAGCACTTGGATGTTAATTTTATTCGACAGCAGAGGGCAGTACAGGACAAAATGGCAGTGCCCTAAAAAAAAAAAAAACAATCCCCAAAGTTGGGATCATTTTACACTTCAAAATAAAGCGCAAAGTCACTGACGGTGACCCCAAGTGGACAACAATAGCACCTGCACCCCGGTGACCGTGTGCAAGTGGAACCTCACAGGAGGCTCGTCTCCGTTTCAGATATCCGGGAGACGGCGTTTGTGTACGCCATCACGGCAGCCGGCGTGAGCCACGCGGTGACCCAGGCCTGCAGTATGGGGGACCTGCTGCAGTGCGGCTGCGAGGCCACCAGGAACAGAGCCCCGCCCAAACCTCTCTCGTCGTCCTCCGTTGACGGGGCCAAGTGGGAGTGGGGCGGTTGCGGAGACGACGTGGAGTTTGGTTATGAGAAGTCCAAACAGTTCATGGATGCCAAGAGGAGACGAGGCAAAAGCGACATCAGGACACTCGTTGACCTGCACAACAACGAAGCTGGCCGACTGGTAAGAAAAAAAAAAATGCTTACACACACACATACATGTGCGAATGGTGTCCAATGCGAGGCCTGTCTGTCACAAACTTTCTGCCTTTAAAAAAAAAAAAACAAAGTATTTCTAATACAGTGGTGCCTTGAGACACAAGTTTCATTTGTTCCTTGACAATGCTTGTGACTCAAAAAACACTTGTGTCTCAAATCATCTTTCGCCATAGAATGAATGGAAATGCCATTCATCTGTTTCAGCTCCCCCCAAAAAACAGCATTTTTACATTTATTTTAGGAAGCATTCAAGAATAACATAACTAAATAGCGAAAGGATTGAGTCTATTATTTTGTTTATTTACACAATCATAATGGCCATCAATTATTCCGAGATTTTCTCTATTCATGTCCAAGAGTGTAATAGTTGTTCTTCGCAGAGGATAAAGAACATATGCCTGTGAGTATCGTTACATTACCTGTTTTGCGTCACAGTTTGTGCTGCAAATCGGCAGACAGATGCTACTTTTTAGCCTGTCTATGGTGTTTCCCATTATGTGTTAGCATATAAGCTGACGGTCGACCACTCATAAAATGTGTGCACACTGTGCAACAATTAACATAAATCAGGTCCCACTTCTTAAAAGGCCCAATTTTTGATACAGTTCTCGCCTATTTGGATCACATTCCAGAACACAGGTGTACCACCTGGAGTGTTCTGATCCGCCTCATTTAAATGCTCGTGCTGCCGCGCAGGTCCGACGTTTCAAGAGATTCACTCCCAAGGCATCGCTTGCCCTGTGGAATGTTCCATCATTCCGCCAACATTCAAAGGAGAAGGAACACATCCCCCCCGGCCATGTTTGTGTAGCACCGTAAACCGATATTCGAACAAGAATCGGGTTTCTCAAACACAAAAAACAAGAGCGTGCCACACATTTTATTTTCGAGCCTCCCAGGCAGGTCGCCTCCGACGCCGCAGAGTTTCTGTTTGTCGCCCGCACGAACACCGCTTGAATTATGGAGTCATAATGCGTCTTAAAGACCAGGTTTGAAGTAGCAAGCTTTTTAGATCGGTTCGCGATGTTGATTTAAAGCGCGGCTTTTATCATCCCCAAACTGACATCGGCCTTTTTAGTCGGTGGCGCACCTTTGGGTACATGCACTTTGTCGCAACGATACAAGCAAAGGACGTAATTACAGTTGACTGCAGCCGGGGTCACAGACAGGTAGCGGGTTTTGGGATGTTTTCCAATTGTAGCATTAGCGAAGAAACCATTTTGAACGTAAGCGGGGGTGCGCGCGTGCGCGCACACACTCAAACGCCCAGAGGTTGTGAAATGAGTGCGCTGCGATGCGTGTAAACGTCTGTTTGTGTGCAGTCATGCATGTGCGCATAGGCGTTTCGAAACTATGCGCGTGTGTTTGTGTGTGTGTGTGTGTGTGTGTGTGTGTGTGTGTGTGTGTGTGTGTGTGTGTGTGTGTGTGTGTGTGATGGGTTAATTATGTGCAGTATAAGTGAATGATCTGTTGTCAAGGCTTGTTAGATGTAGGAAGGCCAGAGGCAAAATGAAGGGCAAGGGGGGGGTTGGAGAGTTGAATTCCTTCTGAAAAGCATCTGCTTTTATGTTGCCTAGCTAGTTAGCTACCTGTGTTTACAAGTGTGATTAAGTAGTTTTGCGTTGTTTCAAAAACGATACCTATAGTTCTCGAACTTTTCAGGTCCAGGGAGAGAGAGATTTTTCCAAGGACCCCCCCGCCCTCCATAGATGCTAATTAAACAAAAAATTAGCCATTACCTGTATATGGTTGGCACGCTATGTTGTTTGACTCTGTGTGAATTTGAATGAAAACAGGAAGTAATTCAGCTCAGTCTAAGATTATTGAATGTCAGAACCTCTTGGATCCTGAATTTTACACCTACAGAAATGCATCTCTGGGCATCAGTAATGATGTATATTGTGAGATGTTAAGTTTCTTGGTTTGGAGAAAGCACGATTTGTTTACTTAAGGCACTCGATAAATTTGGACATGAAATGCTTTGTGGCAGTGCCCACTCACACGTGCGGACTGTTTTCAACTGTGTGAAATGACCGTAGCCACAGTCCAAAAAGTCAGGAAAACTGGAACAGCGAAAAACAAAAATGTATCTCCACAACTCAGCTCGACATATGTTTGACTGATATTTTTTGTCTCTTTTTTTTTTTCCACTCCCCAAACTTCACCCCCCCCCCCCCCAAAAAAACAAAAAGCAGTGAAGCTCTACATGCGGACAGAGTGCAAGTGCCACGGACTGTCCAGCTCGTGCACGTTACGCACTTGCTGGAAAAAGATGCCCCATTTCCGCGAGGTGGGCGACCGCCTCCTGGAGCGATTCAACGGTGCTTCCAAAGTGATGGGCGGCAACGACGGCAAGACGCTGATCCCCGTCGGTCAGAACATCAAGCCGCCGGACAGGCAGGATCTGATCTACTCGGACGAATCGCCCGACTTCTGTCTGGCGAACCGTAAAACGGGTTCGCTGGGCACGCGGGGGCGCATGTGCAACAGCACCGCCATGGACATCAGCGGCTGCGATCTGCTCTGCTGCCAGCGCGGCTACCGCCAGGAAACGGTGGTGTTTGAGGAGAACTGTCTGTGTCGCTTCCACTGGTGCTGTGTGGTCCAGTGCAAAAAGTGCTCCATCCAAAAGACCCTTAGTCTGTGTCACTGATGAACTGGAACTGATCCCCCTCATTTTTTTTTTTTTTTTTTTTTTTTTTACCGGTAATTATTTTTTTTTTTTTTTTTTTTTTTAATATATATATTGAGCTTTTTTTTTTTTTTTTGCATTGGTTTTTGGCCACTGTAAAGTAACTGACTGTGTTGTTTTCCATTTGACACCATTCCTTAAGAAATCTGCATTAATCCGGCACTGTTATTGATTCCCGTGATTTCTGATGAACGCTGACTAGAAAATCTCAATAGGCGCTTGGCAATGAAACGAGTCAATCACACAGGTGTCTTTTTTTCCCCCCCAAACTACCAAATTTCTAAATGTTTTTTGTTTTACAAAGAAACCAAATCATGTGAACTTTTGCGTTTTAAATCTAAAGTGAAATCTTCCCAAAAAAAAAAATTTAACCAGGTGTGTCAGAAAAGCTCTGGTGGCACAAAAGCTGTATTTCAAATCCAAACTATGAGTTTTCCACGACAGTAATCCGCAGGGATTCTTTCAGGATCCTCCGGAGCTCCGTCGTCACGGCCCTCTTGATAAAATGGCTCCCCTTGATGACCCTTTGAAAGAGGAGAACGTCTGATGGCGCCACGTCGGGTGAGAAGGCAACTTGCTGCAGCACGCCGACGTTCTGCTCGGTCAGGAACTGTCAGAAGCTCCGGCATGCTGTCATGGCACAACACTCAGCGGTTGCAAACTCCACAGGATCACTTTATAGACAAGCTGGTTGATCGTCTAATATGCGATGAAGGGGGAAAACTCAAAAGTTTGGGTTTGGAATATCTCTTTGGTGCTCGCAATCCTGGATTTTTTTTCTGACAGACCTGAAATCAAGCTTGATTTTTAAAGTGCTTATTTACCAACAACGCTGACGCCCGAAGGGTCTTAAATGGTTCGCATTCCATTTAATCTCCACATACTGGACGCTACAGACAGCAAGCGTAAAAAGGCACTGAATTGCGATGAAATATTTAAGACTGTCAATCAAGCCTCACATTTCCATCAAGCAGTTCAATTCATTTTCACACCGTTTGTTGGGGCAGAAAAAGCTCTAATCTGGCTGGTGTTCATCAATAAGGGGGTATGCATTTAATACATTTTGCATAGAAGAGCAATATGATGAATGGAGGCCAGCATGTAGCATGGCGGTGGGAAGTGAGTCAGGACAAGCGGAACAGAAAATGGATGCATTCAACTGAAGTGATGGATGAAAACCGAATCAAATCTGAAATTTTCTTTCAAATGTCATTCTTCTTTTTTTTGGGGGGGGGGGGCGCTGCTCAATCCAGAAAAGAGCTGCTGATATCTGTCCCCAAGTCATGTGACAGTAGGTTCATTAACTTCATAAAAGCAAAACTTTGCTTCTCTCTCCCCAAGGTCATACGTCAGCACCGTCAGTGCAGCTGTGGGCCCCCCCCCCCGACCGGCAGTGAGTTATTTATAGGGGGCGGGACATGACAAGACTACTCACTTTGAGCCCTCTCAAAAGCACTTTCAATATCGCCGCGATGGACTGAAAAGAGTTTTGCAGGTTTGCCAGTTGGTTTAAAACCCAAATCTCGACTGGTCCAACCTTGTTTGCAAAAAGAAAACATGCGATGATGATGATGTGCAGGGCTAATTCTATGATGCACTTTTGGTGGTTAGCTTTTTAAAAAGCATGTAAATAGTGTGCGTGTCTGTGAACTGAGCAGTTCTAATCAATCATATTTCAACCATCAGGTGAGAAACTTCCGCCGTGCACGCGCGCGCGTGTCGGGGAACCACGTGCTGCCACCTACAGGACACAGATGCATCATACAGCGAAAAGAATGAAAAAATAAGAATCCACATCAAGTGAAATAGTACTCACATAATATGATACAAGTTTACATTTCAGTACAGTGACCTTACATTTGTGCTCGACTGTGTCACACTCGTGTGTTATAATTGTTCTCGATTTTTCTCGCTCCATAGTTCTAATTTGATCAATCGACTAATTCCAGAAGTGTTTGGAAAATATCTCTTTTTTTTTTTTAAATGCTGCATAGTAGCTGAATGTTATTACATTTTTAATTACACAACAGGAAGCTTTTGTGTACAAATAGATTCATAGATAAAATGCTGCTGTTGCTCGTTTTCACAGACCTTGACAAAAAGAAACATTAAAAAGCAATTGAAAAAAAAGCAGGCGTGAAGTAACATATATCGATATTGTCTTGAGTTCAGTTACCTCCTGCCGCATGTATTCACCCCCCCCCTCACCGCCACCCCCTCCAAAAAAAGTTTTCACATGTATTTACTGTCTGGAAATGAAAAGACAAGTGAGCAAGAGAAAAGCCAGACTCGTATTAGTTTGCCGTCAACAAGTTGACACAAGTTGTAATTTTTCAGGAATTTGTTGCGCGGTGGCGCGCGGCATTCGGGCAGTTTTGTTTCAGGCACAAAGAGGTTAGACAATGAAATGTAGAGGTCCTCCGTTCCTCTTCCTTTTTTTTAATCAACGTTTGTCTACAGGTTAAGTGGCAACCTCCTTCTTTCTGCTTTTGCAATCAACGTCATACAATGTTGACTTTTATTTGTCCGACATGCGTGTCCGTCCATCGTGCACATCCAGCTGAGGATGTTTTTGTTTTTTTTTTCATGGCGTATCTTTTGTACACAAACAAAAATCCACGCCCTCACTCAGCATTAACAAAGGGTCACCGCAGTCAGTGGATCTGCATGTGATCAATTGTAGAAATCAATTTGCTATTTTTCTCCTTCCTCCCTCCTACACAGGATACTAGGTGGTCCATTTCTGATATTTAGCGCACATTTACTGTAAATATGCGCTCACATGAAAAACAAAGAAGACCAGAGCAAAGGCAGAAGACGTTAGATTACATAAAAATGAGAAATGAGAGGGCCAGATGAGGGGAAATGAGCAACAAGGGAGGGGGCGACGAAATGAATGGAGGGAAAAAGGCAACAACGAGGGAGAGGCGGCTGGAAAGATAACACGAGTGAACGAGACGCGAAGAGGACCCCGAAGAAGTAACCTGACACCGTCATGCTCGTCCCTTCGTGTGAACTTTTCTCCAATCGTGTAGCAATGCGACGGGGAAGATGTGCGCGGAAACAGAAGGACCTCTCGAGAGTTTGAACGTAACTCCACAGGTGGGATGTGGGCTCCCTCTAGTGGTACGCGAAAGAATCATTCATTTGTATTTCACTTGTAAATACGAGCATGTAATGTGTTTCGAGTCGACTGCAGAAAACATGCGCAAAGACCGAGAACAGTTTAAATGTGAAGCTACGGCGTGAAACTCCTTTCAGTTTTGTTTTTTGGTTGTGGTTAAAACCAAGCTCAAGCATGCACTTGAAATTTTAGGCATTAGTTGGTTTACCCCTACTAATCAAGTGCAGAGCACTGTCATTCAAGACAACCAAGCCAGCTCCAACTGCGCAGCCACAGACAGACACATACCTGTCAGCTTGTACGTTTTGCCCGAATTTTACACGTTTTTTTATCATTTCAAATCATGTACGGCGTATAACAACTTTTATACGGGGGGGAGGGGGAACAATTGTTAACCGATCTCACAAAGACCATTTTGGCTCAAATCCAGTTCGTCTTCACCTGCTGGTAGCCAACGACAATGCCGTCGTCGATCGCGACTATTGTCACGGCAAACCAGCAAAAGTAATCCTCAATCGTATATTTTTGTTCATCGCTGCGTACGGTCGGATTGATAAAGCATGATGTGCGCATGCGCGGTAAACTGTTGGAAGGGTTTTTGTTGCTTTGTAAGGGGAATCGTAATCATTTAAGGGCAGTGATTAGCCGAGGTTTACAGGGATGCAAAAGGATTTGATTTTCCCAGTTCCAACTCGTCCAGAGGATCATAAACACAACAACAAAGACCAACATGGTGAGACAACACCTGATAAAGGTACCCAGGGAGTTGTATTTTTTCGGTGGGACTGTACTTGTAAAGTTGAGAGCCACTTCAGTCGAAGGTTTGTCATTCCTATTGGTCACCAGAAGACGGCGCCCTTACGTTTCGTAAAGACCTTGTCAACACCGTCGACGACGGGCGCGGGGCGGGAGCCTCTTGCGAGTTTGCGGTCGAATTTTACAATGATTCTTACTTACTGCTGTTAGCTGACATCGGAAAGCGAACTCGGGTTTATTATTTCCCCTTGCCAATGGCGGGCCCTCTGCTGGGGTTTGATACCGAAATGTTTCTGACATGTTGATCGATATGCAGTGAATACTTTGAGGGGGAAAAGTTATCGGGGCCCTCAGAAAGTCATACGATGTTTCCTCCCCAATCTGAAACGAAGTTTAATTTCACCGCGATCCTATTTCACCGCGATCCTTTGGGTTTTGCAGGTTCTTCAGCCCCTGGCCCCGTTGGGACCAGCAGAGAGCACCCCGCTTGCATCCAGACGAGACTTGGGTCTCAACTATTCCAGCGGAGTTGCCCTGAAACAACAAAGCATCTTGAAACAATGAATAAAGTTGGCTTGCACGTTTTGGTAGTGTGCGTAATGGGTGTTTTATTTGCACTTTATTCACGATCGCCAACATGGTCGTTTTTTTCGGCTAAAAATGCCTTACTATACATGGTCGGTGTCTGGGAAGGCGTTTTTAGCCGAAAAAAACGACCATGTATAGTAAGGCGTTTTTAGC